>NC_057807.1:524157530-524158694 GCF_018294505.1 Triticum aestivum
TGCATTTTCTAGGGTTTTCCATGTCGAAAATCGCAAAAGCACTGCCCAGACGTGACGCAACGTCCGTTTTGTGTCCGTTTTCGTTCCAACCTTGCGTGGGGGCCTACGTTGGCCGCGTCCACATGTACGCACACTTTGGTGCAGTTGAATGCATGCGATCACGTAGCCCCAGTGCAACCAGATACTTGTCGGTCTGCCGGGGAGGGGGTTCCCAACTACGATTTTTTTTCTACTCCGTCAAACCTCGCACACTTTTTCCACAAGTTGCCATCACCATCCACAGCACCCACGCCAACTCGCGTATTTTTCCGACGCTCCACGCATTTTCTAGAGTTTTTAAGGAAAAAGTACCCTACACCGATGTCCGGACGTGACGCGACGTGTGTTTCCTCTCTGTTTTTGTCCATATCGTGCGTGCAGGACGTACTCTCACACTAAGCGTCCTTTATATTTTCTTATGTTTTAGCAAGTATTTATGTACAAACGCATCATCAAATCAAAACTCTCGAATGAAATGGACAAAATAAATTTCACTCAAATTTCATTCAACATAGATAAAATATTTTACATAGTCGGGCTAACTCAACGATTAAAAGTTCACCACATAAAGTCTACTATTTAGGCTTACAACGACATAACCAAATTAAATAAAAAACACAAAAAAAACTACTCGTCGTCGCTATCAACGAGGTCAATGACGGCTGGGCCGTCGCCGTCGTCATCGTCGCTGCTGGACCGGTTCGCGAGGTCGTCCCAGTCTACCGGATCGTCATCGGAATCCTCCTCCGCCACCGCCGCCGGCGCTTGCTGCCACTCCTGCTGCCACTCCGGCGCCGCCATCGCCGCCTGCTGCGCCGCCATCGTGCGGGAGACGGCAGCCCGGCGGCACGGGGAGGCAGTAGTGGTGGAGCTCCTCTGTATCCGGCCCTCCGATGCTCGTCGGCCATGCGCCGGGGGCGTCGGCGGCGGCGCCGCCACCGGTGCTGCTGCTGCCGCCGAAGAAAGCCATCGGGTGTGGGAGGTGGCGTGCAGGTGGAGGGTGCGGGAGGTGCGGGAGGTGGCGGAAGAAAGCCGTCGGGTGCCGTTTTATAGCGGGGGGAGGGAGGGAGGCGGGCAGGCGGCGCCGTGGTTATTAACGCCGGCGCGTTAATGCGCGCGGCAGGC
>NC_057807.1:524159138-524167540 GCF_018294505.1 Triticum aestivum
TGGAACCGCCTGCGTGCATGCGCGCCTCGGGCGCCGTGATTGGCGGCCAACACGCCACACGACGGGTGTGGGATTGCGTGGGGTCGGCGGGCGTGGGGGTGGGGCCGGCGCGGCGCCACCGACAACGCGTTGACTGCGAGCAGCCGGTTCAATTTTTTTCCCTCCCGGGCGGGCGGCCGGCCTGTATTCATATACGTATACCTCCGTCTGTTTTTTTTTGCGGGCGGGCGGGCCGGCGGGGCAATCTTTTTTAAAATATGCCCATCCTACCCTTTGTTATGAAGGGTATTGGGCAATCTCAGCCCTCCTTGTGTTTAAGGGGGTCTACCGAAGCGGAAGTACTTGTCTTAGATACGTCCGTATCTAGACAAATCTAAGACAAAAATTTTGAGACGAGATCAAAACAGGGCCGGTCCTGAGATTTCGGGGGTCCGGGGCAAAAAAACATAATGAAGCCCTAAATCCTAATAAACATATGCATAATTTTTACTATTTCAATTGCCGGAAAAAAAAAAGCTCAGTACACTATAATTTGTGGTGTCTTGCCATCTCAACAATTCAAAGAAATCGGGCCCATGAACATTCACAGTCAAAGTTGGTTGCTCTTGTCAATCAACACATATACTTTTGTTAGGTGAATTAGTAACACATCGATGCCTACTCAAATTACCTTCCTCCACTAATCGCATCCAGCAACCAAAAAAAATCTCATTACCTTCCTCCACTAATCGCATCCAGCAGCCAAAAAATCATAATTAGATGACGGGGATGGCCGGATGGGGCACCGTCGACCTTGCCATAGCTGATTACTACTAGTTGCCAATTTCAGAAGAGAAAGAGTAGGAAGGGCCCCCGATGTTCTATATGCGTACGTGATGTTTAGCCCAAGTAATAGATCGACACATTTTTTTGTTGATAACAAGCCCTGGATCAGATCCGCCCGTGAACGAAGACGGAGAGGGCAGGAAGGATTGAGCGAGGAGGAGGAGGAGGAGGAGGGGCGGGGGAAGACTGGGTTCAACCCGTACCTGAACCTGAAGCGAGGGGAGAAGAGAGAGGCAGAGCGTCGCTCGGCGGCGGCGGCGGCGGCGGTGGAGGTTGTGTTCTTGTGGTCACAGTCTGATCGATGATATTTCTTCCGAATATATAAGATCGGAGCAAGAAACATTGTTACATTATTCTGTAACAATGTTTTCTCTGGCAGCAGCAGCTTGTTCTGGCCGACGGCGCCGGCCGGAGCGGAAGCCACCGCGTTGTGACAAACTCCACTGCTCGTCCGGGCCGCCGCATCCGGAGCTCGGACTCGTCCAGGCCACTGAAGCTGCTCCATGGCGAGACTGGGCAACGCCGGTGGGAGAGACGGGACTAGGACGAAGACCAAGGAGACTGAGGCCCAGTTCTTTTGCCAGAATCCGGGGATTCTCCCAGAATCCGACCCTTACCCAGCTTCTCCCAGAATCTTTGAGCCCCATTTGTTTTACAATCCTATCTAGTTAGGGTCTAATTAGATAGAATTGTAGAATAAATGGGGCTCAAAGATTCTGGGAGAGGGTCTAATTAGATAGAATTGTAGAATAAATGGGGCTCAAAGATTCTGGGAGAAGCTGGGTAGGGGCCGGATTCTGGAAGAATCCCCAGATTCTGGCAAAAGAACTGGGCCTGAGTAGTGACGAAAACATGTTTTTAGAGCAGGTGCGCCCGGCCCCTCTTATCCAACCATCCACTCTCCGTATCGTGATTCGTGCAAATACTTTTTTTTTAATTTCTCTCATATAGAATATGTCTTCAACTTCAAACTTCTGCAGCACAGCAAAACTTTCTTACTAGAATCTGGGATAAAACTTTCAGATTTTTTGGTCCAACATAAATATACAAAATATGATTTGTTTGATTAAAAAAATCTTATTTTTAGTATTTATGTCAACCAAAAATTATGAAAGTTTTATCCCAAGTTCTAGTTAGAAAGCTGTGCTATGCCGTAAAGTTTGAAGTTCAAGACATGTTTTACATGAGAGACACAAAAAAAAGAAATTTCCATGTAGATAGTTAGTTGTGTTGCACAGATCTCAAATCAACATTGGAGAGCTAAGATAACAAGGCCCGGGTGCAGATGCTCAAAAAATCTGCATCCCCACACCTAGGAGAGCGACGACGTCGAGAGTCGAATTAATTTTCGTTTGGTATGCTATGACCCTGAGAGTGAAAGGTCATGGCAAAATGAAGAAGTAAATTTTGCCATGATAATAACATTTTAAAAAAAGCCATGCTACAAAGTAAAAATAGTCATGTCTTACACGGTAAAATATTATGATGACCAGATTTTCGTACAATCATCGTGTGACTATTGCAAAATATGTTTCAAAATTTGCTAAGATGTATGAGACACACTTTTTGGACAAAAAAATTCCACGTCACCAGTCCACACAAATTTAATTGCCATGATATGCTCAATGACCTAAAATTCGAAGGAGCGTATTAAAAAATTAAAAAAATTGCCATGGCATATGCATATTAAAATATTGCCACTGTACTTTAGTATTATTGTCATGAAAAAATGCCATGAATGTGGAAAATAAATTGTCATGATAAGAAATAAGATATTTTCCATGTTAATTCAATTTAACGATTTCACAATTTGCCATGATTTTTTTTTTCATGCATGTCAAGTTATACTACATTTTGATTCCTAAAAAAGGCATGGCAAAATAATTCTAGCAAGATATTGGATAAAAATGATCACATGGCAATTTTACAGACAATGCCATGACAAAAATTTATGTTCGGGAAAATGACTTGGCAAAATTTACCATGCAAAAATATAGAATGAACAACGGAAAGAAAACAAATGAAAAAAAGAAATTCCATGTCACATTCATAATAAAAAATCGTCATGGTATTTTAATCAAAATTTCCATGTTTGTATGGGAAATTTGCCATGTGTGCAAAAAGAAGAACAAATTATGAACAAAGAATTGCAATGGCATACTCGTAATAAAACTTTTTGTGGTATTTTAATTTAAATTTCCATGTTTGTGTGAGAAATTTGTCGTGTGTGTAAAAAAAGAATAAATTATGAAAAATTGCCGCGGCAAAATGGATATTGAAATTTTCCATGATGTGTAAATTAAAATTGCAATGCATTTGGAAATTGCAATGAAAAGAATGAATGGTACAAAAACAAGTTATGAACAAATATTGCCATGTCAGATTCAAATTAAAATTTTCCTTAGTATTTTAGTTAAATTGCCATGATTGTATGAGAAATTTGCCCTGTATATAAAAATATAACTCAAAGTATGGACAAAATTGTCATGTGAGATACGTATTAAAGTTTGGCATGGTGTTTGAATTATATTTTTAAAAGGCAAACTCATGCATAATGTTCAGATCCCCCCAACTTGGCTAGAGTGTTTGTGCCTACAGTCTTAGAAGGTTTTGAAGATGTGGACCCTTTTGAACAACCTCAAGGAGTAGAGGAGGGAACATGATACAAGCTCAAACAGTGCCAGGATTGGCCCCTTAGGTGGCCCAAGAAGTAGATCCTTTTGGGAACAAATGTATCACAAGAAACAACTACTCCTTCGGCACCAAGTACGAGCTTCACTTCATTTGGAGCATCTCTTTTTCGTACCAGGAACATCAAGGGTCCCAAGGAAGTCGTACCTAATAGGGAGAAATATGAGGCTACCGAGACCGAAGAGGTCGTTGGGAAAGATGAGGTTGCCGAGAGAGATGGGGCCGCCGAGAAAAATGAGGTCGCCGAGTACTCTGAGGCTCAAGATGATGATTATACTACTCGGTATTTGAACGATGATGGTAGTAGTGCTGTAGCTAACCCTACCATTACCAACAGTCCCAACACCTTGAAGGGGTCAGACGAGATGGTGGCAGAAAAAAACTTACTAAGAAGAAGACCTCCCCTCCTCGTTAGTGATATGTTGTCCATTACCCTGGGCAACCCATGGCATCGGCTGATGTGTATGAAAGTAGGGGGTTGGCTATGAGGTATGTTCATGACGATGTTCTAAGGAAAGAGTTGGTGACCAAGGTCACGTATCAAACTTCTCATGATTAGCGCCCTATATACCTTGTGAAGGTGCCTGCCGGTGTCGGCTTCATAGAAGTTTCCCGTGAGCTTGTTCTATATCGGTTTCAATCATATCTTCAACATTTTCCACCTAAAGCACCTAGAGGGAAACAACATAGTCAGGCTATGGGCGCTTCATCTAGTCTGCAAGGCCAAGGACGAGATGCAGATGAAGATCGCGGTGGTTGTCCCTTACTACATGCACACGGCTAACCTTGAGACCACAGAAGTTCAAGACAAAATGACCCAATACCTAGGCAATTTTCTCCTTTGAAACACGGACGCGGACTACCACCTATTGGGGTATCGCATGGGGTAAGTATTCGTCAACTAGCCTTCCGCAAATTCGCATTATCATCGTACCACAAGAGTTGACGGTAACTACTTGTCACGCCCAATATGCGATACTATCCTCAAGAGACTCGATGGTCCCACCAAGGATAGAACCGCATATTGAAACGCTTTTGCAAGGTGAAAATCATTACATCAACATTACATAATAGATGGGGATACATATAAGAGGCATACAAAGCCACATGAATACAACATCATCTTACATAAGAGCACCATCCAACTACGGATGAAACACAAATAGAAACTCAAACAACATCCACCCTGCTAGCCCAGGCTGCCAGCCTGGAACCTATCCCCTGATCGAATAAGAAGCAGAAAAAGAACTCCAAAACAAGCAAACATCGCTCTCGCGTCATGATCATCGCATAACCTGTACCTGCAACTTTTGTTGTAGTAATCTGTGAGCCACGAGGACTCAGCAATCCCATTACCATGGGTATAAAGACTAGCAAAGCTTAAAGGGAAAGGAAGGGGTAAAGTGGTGAGGTTGCAACAGCGACTAAGCATATATGGTGGCTAACACACGCAAATAAGAGCGAGAAGAGAGCAAATGGAACGGTCGTCAACTAGCAATGATCAAGAAGTGATCCTGAACTCCTACTTACGTCAAACATAACCCAGAACCGTGTTCACTTCCCGGACTCCGCCGAAAAGAGACCATCACGGCTACACACGCGGTTGATGCGTTTTAATTCGGATCTGGTGTCAAGTTATCTACAATCGGACATTAACAAATTCCCATCTGCCCATAACCGCGGGCACGGCTTTCAAAAGTTTATACCCTGCAGGGGTGTCCCAACTTAGCCCATGATAAGCTCTCGCGATCAACGAAGGATATACCTTCTCCCAGGAAGACCCGATCAGACTCGGAATCCCGGTTTACAAGACATTTCGACAATGGTAAAACAAGACCAGCAAAGCCTCCCGCTGTGCTGACAAATCTCGATAGGAGCTGCACATATCTCGTTCTCAGGGCACACCGGATGAGCCAGACGTCGGGCGCCGGACATCGCTCGGTTTGGACCAACACTTAGACAAGCATTGGCCCGGGGGGGCTAAAATAAAGATGACCCTCGGGTTGGCCGACCCAAGGGAAAGGTATAGGTGGTGGTGAGGCAAAAGGTAAAACCAAGGTTGGGCCTTGCTGGAGGAGTTTTATTCAAAGCGAACTGTCAAGGGGGTCCCATAAATCACCCAACCACGTAAGGAACGCAAAATCCGGGAACATAACACCGGTATGACGGAAACTAGGGCGGCAAGAGTGGAACAAAACACCAGGCATAAGGCCGAGCCTTCCACCCTTTACCAAGTATATAGATGCATTAATTAAATAAGAGATATTGTGATATCCCAACATAATCCTATCCACCATGGAGCAATCTTCAACTTCACCTGCAACTAGCAACGCTATAAGAGGGCTAAGCAAAGCGGTAACATAGCCAAGCAATGGTTTGCTAGGAAGGGTGTCAAAGGCTAGAGGTTCATGGCAATTAGGGAGGCTTGATAAACAGGTAATAGGCAGCGCAGCATAGCGATAGAACGAAGCAACTAGCTTAGCAATGATAGTAGTGAGATTCAGGGTAGCGGTCATCTTGCCTGAAGTCCCGCTAGGAAGAAGAACAAGTCCATGAAGAAGATGAAGCCACGAAGGCGAACCAAGCGTAGACGAACGAATCCTCACGATCGCAACGAAACGGAAACTATCGAGAAGAAGCACACAACATAGTAAACACACCACACATATACATGACATGATGCACAACCAAGCATGATGCAAGAAAAGACTACATGAAGCTACTCATGGCAAGAGATGAAGCAAACAAGAGCAACACATCAAGGCAAGTTTAAATGAGGCCGGGAACAACATATAACAAATCTGAATAAACCTTATGTTCAAGTTGTTAAACAGCAAGTTAAGATGCACAAAGATAATCTACACGAGATTCTAGTCAAGTTTCATATAAAGTTCATTTGATTTGGAGCTACGGCCTAGAAGATATGAGCAAAACAAGTTAAACATGGCATAGATGCAAAATGCATTCAAACATCAAGCAAACACACCAAAACAAGGATGCAACACGATAATATGAAACTACATGCAAAATCAAGCAAGTTTCATATAGAGCACACTCAAAACGGAGCAACGGTTCAACACATACACACTATACAAGTTATAACAACAATCTGTCCAAAACAGCAACTAGGCATATTGCAAACATCAAAACAACATGCTACAACACCTCAACATAAAAATAAAAGACATGGACATGATGTACAGGTAAAACATAACAAAACATGAACACTGAGCTATCTCCAGAAATCACTAGAACATGCTCAAACACACATGGCAAGATTGCAAATAATAACAGTTTCAGACATTGCAGAAATAACATCAGGTTGCAATGTTTAGAGCTATCAAAAAATATGTTACAGGAACTTATCATGGCAAACAAAGGCATGGAATGAATCTACTAATTGCATAGAACAAAAGTCCTTTACTGACCATGAGCCAAATGGGCACAGAAAATATGATGGCACCCATGTAAACGTAGCAAGTTATATGACAGATTCATACATGGCAGAAACAACAATAAGTAGGCATGTTGGTGAGCTTGTACCACTCACCATAGAGCAATACATGGCATGGCAAGGAAACCAACAGTAAGAATACATGTTTATGAAGCTAAGAATGGCAAGAGCAAGTCCATAGGGTGTATGGATCACTAACAACAATCATAGCAACAACTGAACTTAATGTTAACAGGCTGACAACAACATTATTTAGCAACTTTGGAGCAAGATTACAACAAGCTATAAATGCAACCAGGGGCATGGATGGATAGAGCATGACATGTATAACAAAACATCTTTAGTGAAAATCTCCAGATTATGCATAGAATGACTTGTAGCAGCAGGTTTACATAGCATCACAAAATAACAGATTCAGCCTAGCAAAACAGTAACAGCAAGTACCCTACTTAACAAGCTTGATTCACTCACCACAAATCATTGCATGACAAGATAAGCATAGCATTAGTAAGAAGACATGTTTATGAAACTAACCAAGGCAAGAACAAGTTCATAGCATGCAAGGATCAACTACAACAACCTTGGAAAAATTGAATAACATGTAAACAATCTGCCAGGAAACATTTTATAGCAAAAGTAGAGCAAGAAAATGACATGCTAGACTACTCCATAATTGAAAACAGGGGCATGAATGGCTATAGAAAAACCATATATTCCAAACATCCTTACTGAAGTATCTCAAAATATGCATGGATCTCTCTGTAGCATCAAGTTTACATGGCATAAAAATAATAGCAGAGCAGGGACTGAAATCAGCAACATCACGAAGCCTAGTTTGCATGCTTGTTCTAGTCACCAAATTGATCAAAAAAATACATGGCATACACCATTGTAAAGATGGCATGATGTAGCACAAAATACATGTAGACATCAACCTCATAGGATGCACACATCAAACATGGCAAAAATGACAAATGAACATGTTCTGTTAACAGACAGCAGACAACATTATATAGCACTCTTGCAATGATGATTCAGGCATCAAGATGGACTCAAATGAACATGGTGCAATGGAATGAAATGTAGAGCATCTCATGACGAACATTTTGACATATTACACGCACAAAACGGAGCAGTATGCAGCAAGTTATGACATGTTGAACAGGGCACCAGAATGCTGAGAATCTCAGGGACTTAGTGAAAATTATACCTCCGCGAAAGTCAACGCGGGACGGAGGGATCCGGGATGGAAAGATCTGGGGACGGGGCAGGCGCGTTTGGATCGCCGTCTTGGTGGATCTGGTCCCGATCTGGGGCGGAGGAGCTCCGGCGAGGGGCGAGGATGGTCGGAGGGGGCCGAAGATGGGCGGGGCGAGGCGGATCTGGACGGATCTCGCCGGATCCGGCCGAGCTCCGGCGAAGGCGACGCGGG
>NC_057807.1:524167772-524174406 GCF_018294505.1 Triticum aestivum
GGGGACGGGCCGCGCGGGCCGGCGCGGAGGGCGGCGGCGGCGCGCCACATGGCGGGACGCGGTTCGACGGGGCGATGGGCGGACATGTCCGGCGGGGTCCGGACGTGTCCGGCTGCGGGATGAGGACAAAGCTAGGGATGGACTGCGCGAAAAATTTGGGGAGGGCATATATTTATAGGTAGAGGGAGCTAGGAAGCTCCAAATGAGGCACGGTTTTCGGCCACGCGATCGTGATCGAACGGCGGAGAGCATGGAGGGGATTTGGATGGGTTTTGGGCCACTTTGGAAGGGTGTTGGGCTGCAAACAAAAGAGGCCTTTTACGGTTACCCAGTTAACCGTTGGAGTATCAAACGACCTCCAAATGGCACGAAACTTGACAGGCGGTCTACCGGTGGTATACCAAGGCCGCTTGGCAAACCTCGGGCCATTCCGAGAAAGTTTAACACCCGCACACGAAACAAGGTCTGAGAGGGGCGACGGGGCACGCGCGAGAGGTCTGGACTCCGAACGGACAACGGAGAGAACCGAGAGAACCCGAACGGATGCAAGTTTTGAAAAACATGCAGATGAAATGCAGATGATGGCATGAAAAATGCAACATGCAAGCAAATGACATGGCAACGACGGCGAATAACTGACAGACACCTGGTGCATCGAATCCGGGGCGTTACACTACTGTGGTCTCTTGTTTGCAAGGCGATAAACGCACACAGGAGCACTGGATACTAATAATTTATCCCCAAAGGCCGTCTGCTCCTATTTCTTGGATTCCAATTAAGCAGTCAAGAGAAGCTTCACCAAGCAAAAGAATTTTTTGGATGAAGCTCTAGTAATGTTTGGTGGCAATGGAGGAATCATTAGACCTGCTAGTAAAAAGTTAGGCCTGCTAATAAAAAGTAAAAAAGTTAGGCGGCATTGTACGGTTCGACAACATAACCACCTTTAGTTGCATGCAACAAGGGGATGAATCAAGGACTTCCACTTGGTATGTCATGATCCACATGGATGAATTCATACGGAAGCATGGTGGCCTCAGAAATAAAGACCGGCTCACCAAATGGCGTGAATCCCTTGCCCTTCTCGCACGTGATGATTACACAACCAAACTGAGAGAGATGCAACATGAACTGGTTGAAATCATTAGCAATTGTGTCCTAAGACAAGGATCTTCAACATCAGTGTATCCTCCATTGAGGAGCAACGTCGTATGCACAGAGCATAAGTTTGCGACATGCCCGACTCATTGCCATCCATGAAGGAGTGAATGTGTGAACTTGGGTGGTCTTGTGTATTCGAAACATTAATTATCATGTTTAAACATTATTTCTAACATGGCCGTGTAGCTAGACTTACTATACAGTTTGTGTAGTTGCTACCGAAGTCTTTAAGATGCATGCCGAAACTGACCTACTACAATTACTTCATACATATATGTTGCTATCTCTTAGTTAATATAGAAGATGTCTTTCGTATGTACATATACATGCTGCTATATGTTCGTTACAGGTGATTGGTGATGATATTTTCTCTCTTCATTATGAAACTTTGCAGATTCGTTAACCGCAGTTTCAACAGCGTCGAGCCGCCACCCCACGGAAAGCCGCGAAGTCAACCTAGACAATGTGTTTTATAGATTCGGCATCTAAAATACCTGCATCTATCAAATACATGCATGTAATTCAACCATCTCAATGTGTTCTAAGAACGTGTGCTGCAATTTTGGTTCATGTTAAATTTAACATACAAAATATTTATATAATTCATTCTTTTCATATTGATATATGTATCAAATTGTGCAAATGTTTACACGGCAGCAACCAATTTCTTTGGGCTTCGAAAAATAAACTAGGGGCGTTTACGAAATGGGCAATTTCCTCTGAGTAAGTAACCAATAAATATCGACCATAACAGGATCATCATCAATTTGTCGACAAAATCTTTTATCCAAAGTGGAGACCAAGTATCAACATTGTAGTGATCAAAGTGGAGGCGAACATTTGGTCTATGGGTGTATCTGCATCCTATACGAAAAAAATAGTAATTAAATAAAAATTTGAAAATATTCTTGAAATAAACTTGACATTTCAATGTATTTCTAAAAAAAATCCACAAAAAGGAAAACCACCTTTGACTTTTAAAAAAATCATGCCAAAATAATGTGAATAGTGACCTATAATCTCTGTTCAAGAATTCGTCCGATTAACTAGTTAACTTGCTAACTAATCCCTAACAGTAGGGTCATCGAGTAGCGTATAAACTAATAAATCAGATGATTAATTGATTAAATAGCCAATTAGCCTATTAATCTCCTACTCACTAGCCAATCGAGCAACTACCAGTTAGGGGTTTCCTGAACAATGCCTTCATAGAAAATAAATTTCCTTTTTCTTGCATTGAAGTCAATGCTGGTTTTTTATTATATACTAGTGCAAAAGAAAGTCAAGTTTATTCTAGAAAAACTTCTGAACTATTTTAACTTTTTTGTAATCTATATCTATACCTCTATACCTACTAATAAAGCAAAGTGTGTTTCTCCAAAAGATTTCATTCGTTCACCGCTGAAAAGATTTTTTTCTATCCGAGGTGGTACTAAATTCTTATTCATTGGTCTGCTAGAAAAAAAGGCTTATCAAGAATTTCATACGTGGGCCGCGCACTGTGGCCCAGCGAAACCAGTCCACTTATTTTTCTACCCATGCAGCTAGGAAAATTCTATTTTTCGCACAGGACGACAAATAATCAGAGCTTCGCAAAGGACAACCAATAACGGCTGGCCCATTTGTCTTTGTTTTTGTGTTTTACTTCTATTTTATTCTCCTTCCCCTATCTCTTTTTTCCTACCAAGTATATTTTCTTATAAAATTTATTTCATAAATTCAAAATTCTAACAAACAACATTCAGAATTTTTTAAAAATAGATTTTGGAAAATCTTCAGAATTTCAAAATTTTGTTGCTATTTTAAAAAATATTCAGAACTTGAAAAAATTTGCCCGTTTTTTCAAAAACTTTATGGTTTTGCAAAATTGTTCAAGATTCCTAAAAAGAACATGGCATTTTAAAAAATGCTCCAAATTCGAAAAATATTCATGGTTTAGTGAAATTTTCACAATACAAAATAGTTTTCGCTTATAAAAGATACACATTTTTAGAAAAAACTATGAATTATCCACACATGCTCCCATTAAAAAAATGTCCACAAATTCAAAAAATGTCCATATTTTAATTTTTAAAAATGGTGTTTTGAAAAATTGTTTGTGAATTTTAAAATATGTTCCTGTTTCAAATTTTATTCTTGTTTTTCTGAAAGTGTACATAGTTTTCAAAAACCTATTCAGGATTTTTAAAATGTTTCATGTTTCCTACAATATTCAGAAACTCCATACCTTAAAATCTCCTCGCTTGAAAGCAAAGTAGATTGAATAATTCATGGGCCTTTTTCTTGCGTACAATGACATAACAAAAGTCTTAAATGCCCTCGATCAAGGAATGGAAAAATAGCTGATTGATTACTTCACAACTGGCGAAATCGAGAAGTTATATGTTCATCTTTAACGTGCACACAGAGTTTTGCATGCACATATAATTCTCAATAACTTGAAATACGTATTATTTTTTCTTCCGTTGCAACGCACGGGCATATGTGCTAGTTTTTTCCCCCTCATATAGGGTGTAGATACAACCAAGAACCTAGACATATTTCCCCTATGAGGCAACGCACGGGCGTTCTACTTGTGAAAATAGTGGCCTATAGTCCTTGTTCAAGAATTCGTTCGATGAATCAGTTAACTTGCGAACTAATCCCTACACCTACACGTAGGGTCATCGAGTAGCTGATAAACTAATTAATCAACCGATTAACTTGCCGATTAGCCTATTAATCTCCTACTCATCAGCCAACCGAGCAGCTAGCAGTTAAGGATTTCCTTAACAATGCCTTTATAGCAAATAAATTTTGTTTTTTTTTTGCATTGAAGTCAATGCTGTTTTTTTATTATATACTAGTGCAAAAAAAAGGTCAAGTTTATTCTAAAAAAACTTCTGAACTATTTTAACATTTTATGTAAAACATTTTCTCATATAGGGTGTACATACAACCAGGAACCAATGAGTATTTCCCCTGTGAGGCAATGCACGGGTGTTCTACTTGTGTGAATGGTGGCCTATAATCCTTTTTCAAGAATTCATTCGATGAATCAGTTAACTTGTGGTCTAATCCCTACACCTACACGTAGGGTCATTGAGTAGCTGATAAACTAATAAATCAGTTGATTAACTTGCATATTAGCCTATTTATCTCCTACTCGCCAGCCAATCGAGCAACTACCAATTTAGCGATTTTCCTTAAAAATGCTTGTAATACCAAATTAATTTTGCTTTTTTGCCATGAAGTCAACGCTGGTTTTTTATTTGAGGAAATTTATATACTGGTACAAAAGAAAGCCAAGTTTATTCTAAAAAAACTTCTGAACTATTTTGACTTTTTTGTAATTATTAAGAAAATCCCATATTGGGTGTAGATACAACCAAGAATCAAGGAGTATTTCCCCCTATGATGCATCTCTACCACTGGTGGAGGCCTCCGGTGGGCAGGGTATGATAGCCGCCATACCTTAATTCTAGGCAAAAAAAAACCTATACCTATGCATGTATCGATTTGGCATCAGCTGTATCATTCGACTGCAGCGAGAAGTGATGGACGGAAAGAGGCCACTGGCCTGATGGGTCAAAGCATCTAGCTGTTGGGCCAGGAACCGGTCGAGACCAACTCGATGGAGCGCCCACGCATACCACTCAGGCTGCAAGTGGGACTCTCCGCGGGAGGCCCGCATCCGCCCCACATCAGCCGCATAGTATAAGCGGGAGGCCCGCATATTTTTACGCGGGATAAGCGGGTTTAGCGGGCAACCCACATCCTATTAAACACTGAGTTCATACACTCAAATGAGCAGCTGAATCCAAATGCGTACAAGCAGGGCAGGATGCAACAAATACTCAAATGTTCATGCATTCTGAATAGTGATCATGGAACACCAGAACTTCTTGTGCTGACAGACATCGGAAAGGGACCCGAAGCTGGACATCGTGCACCCATCAGAAGTAAATGAAACAGAGAATGAGTGAATGATTGTTGATCGATCGATGAGAGATGGATGTGCGTGGCGACCATGATAGAGCTGGACGAGGATGACGCTACGACCGTGTCCATGGCGGCGCTAATACAGCCGTGGACGAGGTGGACGGCGGCTCTGCGAGTATGACGGAGCTGGACGACGACTATGGCGGCGCTAAGGCTGCCGTGGCCGAGGTGGACGGCTGCGACCATGACGGAGACGGCGAGGACGTCCATGGCGGCGCTAAGGCTGCCCTGGCTGAGGTGGACGGCGGCGCTGCGGCCATGGCGAAGCTACACGGCAGCATGTTCTAATCCAAAAAGTAGGATCGCATCAGGCGGCGATCGGAGGAGGCGACCGGGATCCCTTGCGCGCCGCCGGTGACGCCGCCGGTTCCCTCTCTCTCCGTCGGCCGCTCCGGCGGCGGGAGGGAGGGGGAACCCCGGGTCTGTTCGCTAGGTGAGTGTGTGGTAGGGTTAGGGTTGAGGGAGACGCTGCCGAGGCCGTTGCGGTGGTGTCGCGTCGGAATAAGTTTCTCCGGGCTCCGTTCGCGGTCAGGCGAGGCTTTGCCTTCGTCTAGGAGCCAGCGGTGTTGGGGATCCCCGGATCTCGTCGAGGTCGCGGGCTATGGTGGTTGGAGGTCCATCGGCACTGGCCGTTTGGATCCTCAGATGGGCGATGGATGCAAGGAGGCGAAGACCTTTCTTCTTCCTTATTGGTATGATTTGTTGTTGGTGTTCTTCTCCTTCCTCCGCGCTGATGCTGGTGGGAGATCCTGCTTTGTCCGGGCGGATGGCCCGGCCGCGGTGCTGGACCGGTCGGATGACTCGAGTTCTCTTCCTTTCGGAAGGGACACTTTTCGCGGTACTCAAAGTCAAA
Source organism: Triticum aestivum (assembly GCF_018294505.1). Taxonomy (NCBI): domain Eukaryota; kingdom Viridiplantae; phylum Streptophyta; class Magnoliopsida; order Poales; family Poaceae; genus Triticum; species Triticum aestivum. Next base: position 524,173,765 of record NC_057807.1, read on the forward strand.
GATGGCGACGACTGTTGCAGGTGTGTTGGATTGATGTCCATGCCTCTCAGCGCTGGTGTCAAGAAAGGAGGAAGCAGCGTGGCGACAATTGTACCATGGTCGAAGATGATGACCTGTTTGTGACTGGTTGCAGATCCTTCTACTGCAGGGGTTTTCTCTCAAGATTCAGGGATGATGACACAGGGCTCCGGAGATCTTCTTGTTTTATGGTTGTCTTAGGGTACTCTATGTGTTCATGATCCTTTGTGTTTGCGTTTCAGTGTGCTGGTAAAAGTCAACTACTTTGTACTGATTCGTAATTTGAATGAAGAATTTCTCTCTCTCTCAAAAAAAGAGCATGTTCTAATCCACAATGCATCGTCGCGGCGTGCCCTTATTGAAGGAAGTGAGATAGACGTGGGCTCGATGCGGGCACCGCGGAACAAACTCACATATCCCACATATCTTGTCGCACTATCCGTGGGCGTCCGCTAATGTAGATTATGTGGGCTTTTAAGTGGGCACCGTGGGCAGCCCACGTCCACTTGCAGCCTGACATACCACACATACAGACGCGATGAACTCCACCCAGGCGCGACGCAACCCAGCTAGCGCAGCGGCGGCTGGCCAGGTCGCGAGGACCAGGCGGGCGACCGACGACGG
>NC_057807.1:524174597-524282160 GCF_018294505.1 Triticum aestivum
ACTACTTGACCAAATAAAAATCTAGCATTTTTCCAATTTTAGTTCTTGGCAGATTTTAGCAACTTAGCACAAGTCAAGCAATTAACCTACACATGCAATTCTAAGAGTATAGCAGCGGAATGTAAAACAATTGCATATGAAGGTAAAGGGAGGAGTTTGAGGGAGCAAACGAAATGTTGACACGGAGATTTTTTAACCGTGGTTCCGATAAGTGATGTTATCGTACATCCACGTTGATGGAGACTTCAACCCACGAAGGGTAACGGTTGCGCGAGTCCACGAAGGACTCCACCCACGAAGGGTCCACGAAGAGCAACCTTGTCTATCCCACCATGGTCGTCGCCCACGAAGGACTTACCTCACTAGGGTAGATCTTCACGAAGTAGGCGATCTCCTTGCCCTTACAAACTCCTTGGTTCAACTCCACGATCTTGACGAAGGCTCCCAAGTGACACCTAGCCAATCTAGGAGACATCACTCTCCAAGAAGTAACACATGGTGTGTTGATGATGAACTCTTTGCTCTTGTGCTTCAAATGATAGTCTCCCCAACACTCAACTCTCTCTCACATGATTTGGATTTGGTGGAAAGAAGATTTGAGTGGAAAGCAACTTGGTGAAGGCTAGAGATCAAGATTTATGTGATAGGAATGGAATATCTTGACCTCAACACAAGTGTAGGTGGTTCTCTCTCGGAAAATATATGTTGGAAGTGTAGGCATGTTCTGATGGCTCTCTCCACAAGTGAAGAGTGGGTGGAGGGGTATATATAGCCTTCATACAAAATCTAACCGTTACACACAATTTACCAAACTCGGTGGGACCGAGTCATGAAACTCGGTCGGACCGATTTAGGAAATAATGTGACCGTTAGGATTTTCGGTGGGACCGACATGTCATCTCGGTGGGACCGATATGGTTAGGGTTAGGGCATAACGTAATCTTGGTGAGACCGATTACACAAACTCGGTGAGACCGATTTTGGTAATGGACACACAGAGAGGGTTGGTCAGGCAAACTCGGTGGGACCGATTCGCTCATCTCGGTTGGACCAAAACGTTACGAAAGGGAAACAGTGATTTGCATTGCAATCTCAGTGGGACCGATCGCTCATCTCGGTTTGACCGAAACGTTACGAAGTGAAACAGAGAGATTGCAATCCCATCTCTGTGAGACCAAGATCCCCATCGATGAGACCGAAAAGACTAGGGTTTGTGGCTGTGGCTATGACATCTGAACTCGATGGCGCCGCATAGATGGTTTCGGTGGAGCCGAATTTGACCTTTGGTTTGGGTCATATGTGGATGTGAGAAAGTAGTTGAGGGCTATGGAGCATATCACTAAGCACTTTGAGCAAGAAACTCATTAAGCAACATCTCATCCCCTCTTGATAGTATTGGCTTTTCCTATAGACTCAATGTGATCTTGGATCACTAAAATAGAAAATATAGAGTCTTGTGCTTTGAGCTTGAGCCAATTCTTTTGTCCTTAGTATTTTGAGGGATCCACTTTTTTTATCTATGCCATGCCAATCATTGAGCTTTCCTAGAATATTTATCTTGAAGTAGCATTAGCTCAATGAGCTATATGTTGTTAGAAATTACCAAAATCACCTAGGGATAGTTGCACTTTCAACGGGGCAGCTGACGGCGGCGGCATGCTGTGGGGCTTATAAGGCGGCGGCAGCAAGCCCCAGCGGCAGCTCCAGTCCAGCGCAGTTCTAGCCATAAGATGGAAAAGAAGGGGAAGGGACAAGCAAATCCAAAGGAATGGGGAGGAAGCGGTAGATTCCCCATGTCTCTGAAATTTTGTAGCATAACAGCAGCTTGAAACCAATCAGAATTTAGTTACAAATTGATGTTATGGATTGCATATTTGATAAGGTATTTTGAAGTAATGGTAGGGGCAGCAGCTCGAAATCGAATCCAAGCGCCCGCGAAAGTGCCAGTGTTTGGGCACATGTCACTCATGAAGATGAAGTGACTTGATGGTTCGTTAGATTGAGGGAGAGATCTTCAAAAGTATTGATCTCGGTAAAATTAAGGAAAGATTTTCAAAAGGAGGGTAGGGCATTGTTATTGCCTAGGTCTTTTAGACGTCATTGAAAACTTCATTATTGGTTTGTTTTAGGTTGTTTTTCTATTGAAACATGTCTACATTTTCATTGCATTTGATTTTCGTTTGTACTGTGTGTTTCAATTTGCATTAAAAAAAATGTTACTAAGATTTCGTCACACCCTAATTTTTTTCGGCCTCCGCCTTTGATCTCTGCCGTGAACGCTTTGTCACCGGGACCTAAGAATGCATAAAACCAAAACCCCAAATAATTTTGTTGGAAAATCAAGAACAAATATATGGCCCTAACCAAACTGAATCGACACTACAGTGTAGTACTATTCAGTTTAAGTTGATCCACCGCTTGGTGCGAGATTCAAATGCAGCCGCCCATCTTCAATCCAACAGACTACAGCTCGATCGTCTCACCGCTTCGCGCCAGCTGGAGTTTCTAGCCGACGTGGATTTAGTGAGCGCGAGTTCATTCAGTAGGTAGTTGGAACGCAACACGCGATCGAGATCTTTTCCGCTCCTCCACGCACGCAGGCGCAGCCGACCGTGACTCCAACGCAACCGCGGCCACTCGAAACTCCACGGCGGTCGACCGTCGTGAGCCGCGAGTTTGGAGGGGAAGATGCGCCGACGATGGAGTCGTCCTTGGCCACGAAACCTCGTCCCACTCGAACTGCGACGTGCTACGCGCCTGCCGCCCATGCCGACGCACCGGTCGCGATCACTCGGTTGACCGAGGAAAAATGTACCTTCGACCTTAGGATGTTTCTTTTTCCGAAAAGTCCAACGACAGGCGTGACCTTAAGATTTGATCAACCTTTACACTTAACTTATATTTACAGAAAAAATATGCCTAAGCGAACGAGTCATGCCATGTCTTGGAGAAGATGGTGTCTTGTCTTGTCTCTTGTGTGGGGTGGTGAGCACTCGCCCCAGCCCTCCGCGGCCGTCCGCTTCTTGCCGCGGCCGCGCACCATGCACGACTCCACCGCCATGAGCAGCCTCGCCGGCACGTGCGCGCAGGCCTCCAGGCGCCGGAGCGCGACGCCGGGCTCGTCGACGCCACCGTGAGCTGCCACCTCCCACCACAGCACGGCCGCCATCGCGACGCGCAGCGGCACGCGTGGCGGCCCCGCGGCGACCTGGGCCCGGAGCGCGCGGCCGGCCGCCGCGGCATGCCGACGCGCCGCCACCGCCTCGAGGCCCATCCGCCTGGCCCAGCCCTCGAGCACCGCGTCGCCCCGCGCAAGTGGCTTCTGGCCCTTGGCCGGCGGCGCCGCAGACTCGGCCGTGGACGTCCGGGACAGGGCGTCCGCGGGGCCGGGCGGCGAGACGCGCGTGCGGCGGTGGCGGAACGCGAGGAAGTTGGCGCCGTGCACCTCCGCGTCGCACGCCGCGCAGAGGAACGCCGCGTCGGCCTCGCAGCGCACGTCCGCTCCCGCGCCGCACAGCTCGCAGCGCGCCCTCGCGGTGGTACACATCCACGTCCCCGAGGCCGGCGGCGGCGGGCGGGGAGGCGGTCGACGGCCGGGGAGCGAGCGGGGCAGCAGCAGCGTGTTGTGCTTCCCCACGTCCGAGCGCGTATTTAAAGACGACCGAGGAGGCCCGTGGGGCGGGTCGGCTTTGTACTCCGTGGCAGTTTACGTGGATGCAAGCTAAGCGGCCGGAGGCGAGAGCGACGTTGGGCGGTCTGGCGAGGGCGAGGGCGTGGAGGGAGGGCCACTCGCGCGACTCCCACGTCCACGTACCCGTCGCGCTTGCACAAGCTAGCGGCTGCGGTCGACCGTCGTGAGCCGCGAGTTGGAGGGGCCGGGGGCTCCATCGGTGGGATGCGCCGACGGGACGACGGATGGGATCGCTAGAGTGATCCCTGGCCACGAAACCTCATCCCGCTCGGACTACGTACTCGGTACTACCCACGCCGGTCGCTCTCTGCTGCGTGAGCTCCACCCGCTCGAACCACGTGTATTTTTCTTTTCTAAACACACTTTATTAATTAACCAATAATATTCATTTGGATACAATGGAGGTCTTGGGGTTGAGAAGCGACAGATGGCACCCGAAATCCAAACCGAAAGCGTGTTTAGCGAGGATATGAACCTCATTATTTATGCCTCTTCCTTTAAAGATGAAGCATCAATGATCAAAGTGGGTAATAGTAGATCTAATCCGCTCAAACCACGTGGTTGGCGGCCAAAGTTGACCACCAAAAAACATGGCTGGTTTCAGTTAGGGCATCTCCAACCCAGACTTGTATAGATCCGCGGAGCGGTCCGGATGCGATTTCTTTCGCAAACCGGAGAAAAAAGTGGGGTGAGGTTTACGAGAGTCCGGACCGCTCCCAAGTCCGCTTCTAACCGCCCGGCCCACCAAAATAACCTCCCCCCTCCTGATGGGGTCACCTACTACTGGTATGATCGTGTGCCTGACATCTAAGGCCCAAAAAGGGCCCCACACCATCATTGGAAGGTACCAGGACCGTAGGCACATTCGGATGTGCACTCCCGAAAATCCACTCAGATGAACTAACGACACTCGGACATTTGCCCTCCAGTCGGCCTCGCCAAGAGCAATCGGACAGAGGAGGCGTAGGGGCGCCGTGGGAACTGCAACGGTCGAGTAGATTAACGTCGGACTTCAAGTTTAGTTATAACTGTCGTTACTAGTAACTGTTGTAGTTAAACTCCCTTGTAACGTGGCATTTATGGGTCGAGGCGCACTCTATAAGCTTCCCCTCGGCTCCATGGCAAAGGGTTCAGTACCCATTGTAATCATATACCTAAGAGAAAAACACAAGCCCCTGGGCATGAGACGTAAGGTTGTTACCTCTCCGAGAGGGGGCTCGAACTCGCTAAATCCGAGTGATACACTTGTGCCGTAACTAGGCTCTGCCCCTTGTTCGTAACCCTAGTACTCATTGTCACGTTCGTTGGCTCGACAGTTGGCGCCCACCTTGGGGTTGCTGATACGTCTTCGTCGCATCTATACTTTTTGATTGTTTCATGCCAATATTCTACAAATTTCATATACTTTTGGCAATATTTTATATTATTTTTAGGACTAACATATTGATCCAGTGCCCAGTGACAGTCCTGTATTTTTGCATCTTTTTATTTCGGATAAAATCCATATCAAACGAAATCCAAACTCGATAAAATTTTATGGAGATTTATTTTGGAATATATGTGATTTTTGTGAGGAATGATCAACGCAAACGGAGACCCATAGCCTTCACAAGGCATCAGGGCGCCGCCACCCCCCCAGGCCGCGCAGGGTTGCCTTGTGGCCACCTCATAAGTCGGTTGGATTCCTTCTTCGGCTGCAAGGAATCTTATATCGAGAAAAAATTGTGTTAAAATTCAGTCAATCGGATTTACGGATCTCCGGATATTTAAGAAATGGTTTTCGGCCAGAAACAGGGACGCGAAATAGAAGAGAAACACACACACACACACACACAAAGAGAGAGAGAGAGAGAGAGAGAGAGAGAGAGAGAGAGAGAGAGAGAGAGAGAGAGAGATCCAATCTCGGAGGGGCTCCTGCCCTCCGGGAGCCATGACAGCCATGGACCAGAGGGGAAACACTCCTCCCATCTAGGGGGAGGCCAAGCAAGAAGAAGAAGGAGAGGGTTCTCTCCCCTCTCTTCCGGTGGCGCCGGAGCACCACCGGGGGAACCATCGTGACGACGATCCACACCAACAACTTCGTCGCCGTCATCACCAACTATCCCCCCCTCTATGCAGCGGTGTAACCTCTCTATTCCCATTGTAATTCTCTACTTGAACATGGTTCTTAATGCTATATGTTATTATCCAATGATGTGTGACAATACTATGATGTTTGAGTAGATTCTTTTTGTCCTAAGGGTTAATTGTGATATGGTGTGATTGATATCAGTTGTATGTTAATATGGTGTTATCCTATGGTGCCCTTTGTGTCACGCAAGTGTGTAGGATTATCGTTGTAGGGTGTTGCTGTTGGGATTCGTTGCAGAAATTAAAAAAATTCTACGCATCACCAAGATCAATCTATGGAGAGACTAGCAACGAGAGAGGGGGGAGTGCATCTTCATACCCTTGAAGATCGTGAAACGGAAGCGTTGCAAGAACGCGGTTGGAGGAGTCGTATACGTAGCGATTCAGATCGCGGTCGATTCCGATCTTAGCGCCGAACAACAGCGCCTCCGCGTTCAACACACATGCAGCCCGGTGACGTCTCCCGCGCCTTGATCCAGCAAGGAGGAGGGAGAGGTTGGGGAAGACAACTCCAGCAGCAGCATGACGACATGGTGGTCGTGGAGCAGCGGTTCTCCGACAGGGCATCGCCAAGCTCAAACGAAGGAGGAGGGGCGTTGGAGAGGGGGAGGGCTGCGCCTTGGATGTGGTGCCGCTGCCCTCCCTCCTCCCCTCTATTTATAGGGTGAAGGGGGAAGGGCCGGCACCTTTAGATGAGATCTAGAGGGGGGCGGCGGCCAAGGTGAGGGGGCTTGCGCCCCAAGCCAAGGGGGGCGCCCCCTTTAGGGTTCCCCCCCAAACCCTAGGCGCAAGGGACCTAGGGTGGATGGCGCCCAGCCCACTTAGGGGCTGGTTCCCTTCCACATACAGCCCATAGGGCCCTCCGGGGTAGGTGGACCCTCCCGGTGGACCCCCGAAACCCCTTCGGTGGTCCCGGTACAATACCGACAAACCCCCGAATACTTCCAGTGACCGTATGATGACTTCCCATATATAAATCTTCACCTCCGGACCATTCCGGAACTCCTCATGACGTCCGGGATCTCATCCGGGCCTCCGAACAACATTAGGTAACCACATACTAATTCTCATAACAACTCTAGCGTCACCGAAACTTAAGTGTGTAGACCCTACGGGTTCGGGAATCATGTAGACATGACCGAGACAGATCTAAGGCCAATAACCAACAGCGGGACCTGGATACCGATGTTGCCTCCCATATTTTCCACGATGATCTCATCGGATGAACCACGATATCGAGGATTCAAGCAATCCCGTATACAATTCCCTTTGTCAATCGGTATGTTACTTGACCGAGATTCGATCATCGGTATCACAATACCTCGTTCAATCTCGTTACCGGCAAGTCACTTTACTCATTCCGTAATGCATGATCCCGTGACCAACTACTTAGTCACATTGAACTCATTATGATGATGCATTACCGAGTGGGCCCAGAGATACCTCTCCGTCATACGGAGTGACAAATCCCAGTCTCAATTCGTGCCAACCCAACAGACACTTTCGGAGATACCTGTAGTGCACCTTTATAGTTACCCAGTTATGTTGTGACGTTTGTTACACCCAAAGCATTCCTACGATATCTGGGAGGGTCACAATCTCATGGTCTAAGGAAATGATACTTGACATTAGAAAAGCTTTAGCAAACGAACTACACGATCTTGTGCTATGCTTAGGATTGGGTCTTGTCCATCGCGTCATTCTCCTAATGATGTGATCCGTTATCAATGACATCCAATGTCCATAGTCAGGAAACCATGACCATCTGTTGATCAACGAGCTAGTCAACTAGAGGCTCACTAGGGACTTGTTGTGGTCTATGTATTCACATATGTATTACGGTTTCTGGTCAATACAATTATAGCATGAACAATAGACAATTATCATGAACAAGGAAATATAATAATAACCATTAATTATTGCCTCTAGGGAATATTTCCAATAGTCTCCCACTTGCACTAGAGTCAATAATCTAGTTACATTGTGATGAATCGAACACCATAGAGTTCTGGTGTTGATCATGTTTTGCTCGTGGAAGAGGTTTAGTCAACGGATCTGCGACATTCAGATCCATATGCACTTTACAAATATCTATGTCTCCATCTTGAACATTTTCACGAATGGAGTTGAAGCGACGCTTGATGTGCCTGGTCTTCTTGTGAAACCTGGGCTCCTTGGCAAGGGCAATAGCTCCAGTGTTGTCACAGAAGAGAGTCATCGGGCCCGACACATTGGGAATAACTCCTAGGTCGGTAATGAACTCCTTCATCCAGATTGCTTCATGCGCTGCCTCCGAGGCTGCCATGTACTCCGCTTCACATGTAGATCCCGCCAGGATGTTTTGCTTGCAACTGCACCAGCTTACTGCCCCACCATTCAAAATGTACACGTATCTGGTTTGTGACTTGGAGTCATCCATATCTGTATCGAAGCTAGAATCGACGTAACCCTTTACGACGAGCTCTTCATCACCTCCATAAACGAGAAACATATCCTTAGTCCTCTTCAGGTACTTCAGGATATTCTTGACCACTGTCCAGTGTTCCATGCCGGGATTACTTTGGTACCTCCCTACCAAACTTACGGCAAGTTTTATATCAGGTTTGGTGCACAGCATGGCATACATAATAGACCCTATGGCTGAGGCATAGGGGATGACACTCATCTTTTCTCTATCTTCTGCCATGGTCGGGCTTTGAGGCTAGATCAATTTCACACCTTGCAATACAGGCAAGAACCTCTTTTTGGACTGATCTATATTGAACTTCTTCAATATCTTATCAAGGTGTTGGGGAACGTAGTAATTTAAAAAATTTCCTACGCACACGTAAGATCATGGTGATGCATAGCAAAGAGAGGGGAGAGTGTTGTCCATGTACCCTCGTAGACCGAAAGCGGAAGGTTAGCACAACGCGGTTGATGTAGTCGTACGTCTTCACGATCCGACTGATCAAGTACCGAACGCACGGCACCTCCGAGTTCTGCATGTGTTCAACTCGATGACGTCCCTCAAACTCCGATCCAGCCGAGCTTTCAGGGAGAGTTCCATCAGCATGACAGCGTGGTGACGATGATGATGTTCTACCGATGTAGGGCTTCGCCTAAGCACCGCTACGATATTATCAAGGTGGACTATGGTGGGGGGGCACTGCACACGGCTAAGAGATCCAAGGGATCAATTTTTGTATCTAGAGGTGCCCCCTGCCCTCGTATATAAAGGAGCAAGGGGAGGGGGCCGGCGGCCTCATAGGGTGCGTCCCAAGGGGGGAATCCTACTCCTACTAGGAGTAGGTTCCCCCCTTTCCTAGTCCAACTAGGAGGGGAAGGAAAGAGGAGGAGGGGAGAAGGAAAGAGGGGGCCGGCCCCCAAAGCCCTAAACCAATTCGGTTTGGGCCTAGGGGGGGCGCATCCCACACTTCCTTGCTGCCCTCTATTTCCACTAAGGCCCATGAAGGCCCATTGACCCTCCCAGCGAATTCCTGTAACTCGCTAGTACTCCGAAAAATACCCGAATCACTCGGAACCTTTCCGGTGTCCGAATATAGTCGTCTGATACGTCTCTGTCGTATCTATAATTTTTGATTGTTCCATGCCCATATTATTCACTTTCATATACTTTTTGGCAACTTTTTATATTATTTTTGAGACTAACATATTGATCCAGTGCCTAGTGCCAGTTCCTGTCTGTTGCATGTTTTTTGTTTCGCAGAAACCCAATATCAAACGGAGTCCAAAGGAGATAAAAATGGACGGAGATTTTTTTGGAATATTTATGATTTTTGGGAAGTGGAATCAACGTGAAACGGTGTCCGAGGTGGGCACGAGGTAGGGGGGCGCGCCCTACCCCCCCAGGCGCGCCCCTGACCCTCGTGGTCCACCCGTAAGGCGGTTGACGCTCTCCTTCTGACACAAGAAAGCTAATTTTATGAGAAAGATCTGGGTGAAAGATTCACCCCAATCGGAGTTACGGATCTCCAGATATAAAGGAAACAGTGAAGGGGTAGAATCTGCCAACGCAGAAAATGCAGAAACAGAGAGATAGATCCAATCTCGGAGGGGCTCTCGCCCCTCCCAAGCCATGGGAGCCAAGGACTAGAGGGGAAACCCTTCTCCCATCTTGGGAGAAGGCCAAGGAAGAATAAGAAGAAGGGGGGCCCTCTCCCCCTTGCTTCCGGTGGCGCCGGAACGCCGCCGGGGGCCATCATCATCACCGCGATCTTCACCAACACCGCCGTCATCTTCACCAACATCTCCATCACCTTCCCCCATCTCTATGCAGCGGTGTAACCTCTCTCTTACCCGCTGTAATCTCTATTTAACATGGTGCTCAACGCTATATATTCTTTCCCAATGATGTATGGCTATCCTATGATGTTTGAGTAGATCTATTTTGTCCTAATGGCTATTTGATGATCGTGATTGGTTTGAGTTGTATGTTTTATTATTGGTGTTGTCCTATGGCGCCCTCCGTGTCGCGCAAGCGTGAGGGATTCCCGCTGTAGGGTGTTGCAATACGTTCATGATTCGCTTATAGTGGGTTGGTGAGTGACTGAAACACAAACCCGAGTAAGAGGGATTGTTGCGTACGGGATAAAGGGGGCTTGATACTTTAATGCTATGGTTGGGTTTTACCTTAATGAATCTTTAGTAGTTGCGGATGCTTGCTAGAGTTCCAATCATAAGTGCATATGATCCAAGTAGAGAAAGTATGTTAGCTTATGCCTCTCCCTCAAATAAAATTGCAATAATGATTACCGGTCTAGTTATCGATTGCCTAGGGACAAATAACTTTCTCGTGACAACAAGCTCTTTACTTTTACTAATTTAGTTGTGTCTTTATCTAAACAGCCCCTAGTTTATATTTACGTGTTCTTTACTTTCTTGCAAGCTTACCCGAAAACACCTACAAAGTACTTCTAGTTTCATACTTGTTCTAGGTAAAGTAAACATTAAGCGTGCGTAGAGTTGTATCGGTGGTCGATAGAACTTTAGGGAATATTTGTTCTACCTTTAGCTTCTCGTTGGGTTCGACACTCTTACTTATCGAAAACTGTTGCGATCCCCTATACTTGTGGGTTATCAAGACCTTTTTCTGGCGCCGTTGCCGGGGAGTCATAGCGTGGGGTGAATATTCTCGTGTGTGCTTGTTTGCTTTATCACTAAGTAATTTTTATTTGCTGTTCTTAGTTGTTCTCTATCTTTAGTTATGGATATGGAACGCAAAATACCAAAAAAAATAGCTGTACTTGCTACTCATGAGGATGGGGTAACTCCTAAAACCCTCGATTCTCATTATGCGAGAGATATTATATACTACTTTGATAAGCCTGAGAAAACCCCATTCAACTTTATAATGGGAGACACGTTGGATCAACGTGAATGCTTTAGGGATTATCGCTCGACACAAAAAGGGAAACTATTATGTGATCAAATTAATATGTTGTATTGGTATGCTAGGCAACTATGCGTGAGTTATGATTTTACTTGTTGCTCTAGAATGGAGGCTCCACACCTTCCCTTTTCATGCGAATTTAATGATAATAAAACCTTAGCTTCTTATGCTAATGGTATATATGATTACTATGATGTGGAACAAATAGAAGAATTTGTTGCTTTTATGGGTGCTTATGAAATTGAAGCTATGTGTAAAGAGTTTGAGGATTTTGATGATGCTGTTTATAGATCTGAAAATTTAGCTATCCTCAAATATTGCTATGAGAATTATAAATACAATTATGAAATTAATGCACTTATTAAGAAAGTCTCCGCTGTCCAAGAAGAGACTAATATTTTGCAGGAAGATATGGAAGAAGAAATTGATGAAACTGTGAGCTCATTGGATGAAAAAGATGATGAGGAGAGCGAAGAACAAAAGGAGGAAGAGCGGATTAGCTACCCGTGCCCACCTTCTAATGAGAGTAACCCTCCAACTCATACATTATTTAATTCCCCTTCGTGCTTACCGAAGGATGATTGCTATGATGATTGCTATGATCCCGGTGATTCTCTTGAAATATCCCTTTTTGATGATCCTTGCTATGCTTGTGGCCAAGATGCCAATATGAATTATGCTTATAGAGATGAACTTGCTATAGTTCCTTATGTTAAACATGAAATTGTTGCTATTGCACCCACGCATGATAGTCCTATTATCTTTTTGAATTCTCCTGATTATACTATATCGGAGAAGTTTGCACTTATTAAGGATTATATTGATGGGTTGCCTTTTACCGTTACACATGATGATTTTGATGAATATAATATGCATGTGCTTGCTGCTCCTACTTGCAATTATTATGAGAGAGGAACTATTTCTCCACCTCTCTATGTTTCCCATACTATGAAATTGCAAGAAACTGCTTATACTATGCATTGGCCTTTACTTGGTGTGCATGAATTGTTCTTTTATGACATGCCGATGCATAGGAAGAGAGTTAGACTTCGTCATTACATGATTTATGTTACTTTGTGCTCACTACTAAATTACAAATCATTCTTAATTAAAATTGGCTTTGATATACCTTGGGATCCGGGTGGATCCATTACTTGAGCACTAAATGCCTAGCTTAATGGCTTTAAAGAAAGAGCTGCCAGGGAGACAACCCGGAAGTTTTAGAGAGTCATTTAAAAGTCATTTATTTCTATTGCATGCTTTCATATAGTTTAAAAACAAAAAAAATAAAGAGGGGAACCTAAAACTTTTCAAAAAGGAAAGTGAAAGTGAGAAAGACAAGCATTGTTGAAGTGGGAGAGCTCCTTGAACTTTGTTCATGCTCACGGAAACTTTGTGAATCTTGATTACAGAAAATTTTCAACAAAAATAATTATCCCCTTGTACAATTCCATTGTATTATAAAAATAATGTGCCAAGGTTTGCCTTTAGGATGTTTACAATGCTTGTTGGTTTGTACGGTGCAGGACAGAAACTTTGGCTGTAGTGCGCGATTTTAAATTTTTAACTGGAACGTCAATTGGTTCTGATTCCTTTCCCACTGTCTTGCTGTACAACTTGTGTATTTTTACTAATTTTGGTAGAATTTGTGGGGTACCAGAAGTATGGTGGTTGTTCAGATTGCTACAGACTGTTCTGTTTTTGACAGATTCTGTTTTTGATGAATAGTTTGCTTGTTTTGATGAATCTATCAATTTATATTAGTGGATTAAGCCATGAAAAAGTTATATTAAAGTAGACACAATGCAAAAACAAAATATGAATTGGTTTGCAACAGTACTTAGAGTGGTGATTTGCTTTATTATACTAACGGATCTTACCGAGTTTTCTGTTGAAGTTTTGTGTGGATGTAGTGTCTAATCGAAGATGTTTTGATGTGAGAAGAAGGAAGAGAGGCAAGAGCTCAAGCTTGGGGATGCCCGAGGCACCCCAAGTAAATATTCAAGGAGACTCAAGCGTCTAAGCTTGGGGATGCTGGGGAGGCGTCCCCTCTTTCTTCAACAAGTATCGATATTGTTTTCGAATTCGTTTCGTTCGTGCATTATGTGCAAGTCTTGGAGCGTCTTTTGCATTTAGTTTTCACTTTTATTTTATGCACCATGCTGGTATGAGATAGTCCTTGGTTGATTTATAGAATGCTCTATGCACTTCACTTAAATCTTTTGAGTATGGCTTTATAGAATGCTTCATGTGCTTCACTTATATCTTTTGAAGTTTGGATTGCCTGTTTCTCTTTACATAGAAAACCACCATTTGTAGAATGCTCTTTTTCTTCACTTATAATTGTTAGAGCGTGGGCATATCTTTTGTAGAAAGAATTAAACTCTCTTGCTTCACTTATATCTATTTAGAGAGATGACAGGAATTGGTCATTCACATGGTTAGTCATAAAATCCTACATAAACTTGTAGATCGCTGAATATGATATGTTTGATTCCTTGCAATAGTTTTGCGATATAAAGATGGTGATATTAGAGTCATGCTAGTGGGTGGTTGTGGATTGTAGAGACACTTGTGTTGAGGTTTGCAAGTCCCGTAGCATGCACGTATGGTAACCGTTATGTGACAAATTTGAAGCATGGGGTGTTTCTTTGATTGTCTTCCTTATGAGTGGCAGTCGGGGACGAGCGATGGTCTTTTCCTACCAATCTATCCCCCTAGGGGCATGCGTAGTAGTACTTTGCTTCGAGGGCTAATAAACTTTTGCAATAAGTATATGAGTTCTTTATGACTAATGTGAGTCCATGGATTATACGCACTCTTACCTTTCCATCATTGCTAGCCTCTTCGGTACCGTGCATTGCCCTTTCTCACCTCGAGAGTTGGTGCAAACTTCGCCGGTGCATCCAAACCCCGTGATATGATACGCTCTATCACACATAAGCCTCATTATATCTTCCTCAAAACAGCCACCATACCTACCTATCATGACATTTCCATAGCCATTCCGAGATATATTGCCATGCAACTTCCATCATCATCATATACATGACTTGAGCATTCATTGTCATATTGCTTTGCATGATCGTAAGATAGCTAGCATGATGTTTTCATGGCTTGTCCGTTTTTTGATGTCATTGCTATGCTAGATCATTGGACATCCTGGTACACCGCCGGAAGCATTCATATAGAGTCATATCTTTGTTCCAGTATCGAGTTGTAATATTGAGTTGTAAGTAAATAAAAGTGTGATGGTCATCATTATAGAACATTGCCCTAAAAAAGGGGAAGGCCAAAGAAGCCTAAATAAAAAAGGGGGCCAAAGAAGCCCACCAAAAAAAGAGAGAAAAGGGGCAATGTTGCTATCTCTTTTTCCACACTTGTGCTTCAAAGTAGCACCATGTTCTTCATGTAGTGAGTCTCATATCTTGTGCTTCAAAGTAGCACCATGTTCTTCATATAGATTGTCTCCTATGTTGTCACTTTCATATATACTAGTGGGAATTTTCATTATAGAACTTGGCTTGTATATTCCAATGATGGGCTTCCTCAAATGCCCTAGGTCTTCATGAGCAAGCAAGTTGGATGCACACCCACTTAGTTTCTTTTGTTGAGCTTTCATACACTTATAGCTCTTAGTGCATCTGTTGCATGGCAATCCCTACTCCTCACATTGACATCAATTGATGGGCATCTCCATAGCCTGTTCATTAGCCGCGTCGATGTGAGACTTTCTCCCTTTTTGTCTTCTCCACATACCTCCATTATTATATTCTATTCCACCTATAGTGCTATATCCATGGCTTGCGCTCATGTATTGCGTGAGGGTTGAAAAAGCTGAAGCGCGTTAAAAAGTATGAACCAATTGCTCGGCTCGTCATCGGGAGCATTTTGTGTGACGAAAATGAAGCATGGCCAAACTGTATGATTTTGTAGGGATAAGCTTGCTTTGGCCTTGTTGTTTTGAAAAGACATGATTGCTTTATTGGTACGCTCGAAGTATTATTGTTTTTATGTCAAATGATAGACTATTACTTTGAATCACTCGTGTCTTAATATTCATGCCATGATTAGACATATGATCAAGATTATGCTAGGTAGCATTCCACATCAAAAATTATTCTTTTTTATCATTTACCTACTCGAGGACGAGCAGGAATTAAGCTTGGGGATGCTGATACGTCTCCGTCGTATCTATATTTTTTGATTGTTCCATGCCAATATTATTCACTTTCATATACTTTTTGGCAACTTTTTATATTATTTTTGGGACTAACATATTGATCCGGTGCCCAGTGCTAGTTCTTGTCTGTTGCATGTTTTTTGTTTTGCAGAAACCCAATATCAAATGGAGTCCAAACGGGATAAAAACGGACGGAGATTTTTTTTTGGAATATTTATGATTTTTGGGAAGTGGAATCAACACGAAACGGTGTCCGAGGTGGCCATGAGGTAGGGGGCACGCCCTACCCCCCCAGGCGTGCCCCACACCCTCGTGGTCCACCCGTAAGGCGGTTGACGCTCTCCTTCTGGAGCAAGAAAGCTAATTTTATGAGAAAGATCTGGGCGATAGATTCACCCCAATCGGAGTTACGGATCTCCGGATATAAAGGAAACGGTGAAGGGGGTAGAATCTGCCAACGCAGAAAATGCAGAAACAGAGAGATAGGTCCAATCTTGGAGGGGCTCTCGCCCCTCCCAAGACATGGGAGCCAAGGGCCAGAGGGGAAACCCTTCTCCCATCTAGGGAGAAGGACAAGGAAGAAGAAGAAGAAGGGGGCCCCTCTCCCCCTTGCTTCCGATGGCGCCGGAACACCGCCGGGGGCCATCATCATCACCGCGATCTTCACCAACACCGTCGTCATCTTCACCAACATCTCCATCACCTTCCCCCATCTCTATGCAGTGGTGTAACCTCTCTCTTACCTGCTGTAATCTCTACTTAAACATGGTGCTCAACGCTATGTATTCTTTCCCAATGATGTATGGCTATCCTATGATGTTTGAGTATATCTATTTTGTCCTAATGGCTATTTGATGATCGTGATTGGTTTGAGTTGTATGTTTTATTATTGGTGCTGTCCTATGGCGCCCTCCGTGTCGCGCAAGTGTTAGGGATTCCCGTTGTAGGGTGTTGCAATACGTTCATGATTCGCTTATAGTGGGTTGGTGAGTGACCGAAACACAAACCCGAGTAAGAGGGATTGTTGCGTATGGGATAAAGGGGACTTGATACTTTAATGCTATGGTTGGGTTTTACCTTAATGAATCTTTAGTAGTTGTGGATGCTTGCTAGAGTTCCAATCATAAGTGCATATGATCCAAGTAGAGAAAGTATGTTAGCTTATGCCTCTCCCTCAAATAAAATTGCAATAATGATTACCGGTCTAGTTATCGATTGCCTAGGGACAAATAACTTTCTCGTGACAACAAGCTCTTTACTTTTACTAATTTAGTTGTGTCTTTATCTAAACAGCCCCTAGTTTATATTTACGTGTTCTTTACTTTCTTGCAAGCTTACCCGAAAACACCTACAAAATACTTCTAGTTTCATACTTGTTCTAGGTAAAGTAAACATTAAGCGTGCGTAGAGTTGTATCGATGGTCGATAGAACTTTAGGGAATATTTGTTCTACCTTTAGCTTCTCGTTGGGTTCGACACTCTTACATATCGAAAACTATTGCGATCCCCTATACTTGTGGGTTATCATCGTCCAATATATCGATCTTTACGTCTCAACCATTTTGAAACTCCTAGTCATGTCCCTGATCTCATCCGGGACTCCGAAGTACCTTTGGTACATCAAAACACATAAACTCATAATATAACCGTCATCAAACTTTAAGCGTGCGGACCCTACGGGTTCGAGAACTCTGTAGACATGACCGCGACATGTCTCCGATCAATAACCAATAGCGGAACCTGGATGCTTATATTGGCTCCCACATATTCTATGAAGATCTTTATCGGTCAAAGAGTGTTCCCTTTGTCATCGGTATGTTACTTGCCCGAGATTTGATCGTTAGTATCTTAATACCTAGTTCAATCTCGTTACCGGCAAGTCTCTTTACTCGTTCCGTAATACATCATCCCGCAACTAACTAATTAGTCACATTGCTTGCAAGGCTTATAGTGATGTGCATTACCGAGAGGGCCCAGAGATACCTCTCCGACAATCAGAGTGACAAATCCTAATCTTGAAATACGCCAACTCAACAATTACCTTCGGAGACACCTGTAGAGCACCTTTATAATCACCCAGTTACGTTGTGACGTTTGGTAGCACACAAAGTGTTCCTCCGGTAAACGGGAGTTGCATAATCTCATAGTCATAGGAGCATGTATAAGTCATGAAGAAAGCAATAGCAACATACTAAACGATCAAGTGCTAATCTAACGGAATGGGTCAAGTCAATCACATCATTATCCTAATGATGTGATCCCGTTAATCAAATGACAACTCATGTCTATGGTTAGGAAACTTAACCATCTTTGATTAACGAGCTAGTCAAGTAGAGGCATACTAGTGACACTATGTTTGTCTATGTATTCACACATGTATTATGTTTCCGGTTAATACAATTCTAGCATTAATAATAAACATTTATCATGAAATAAGGAAATAAATAATAACTTTATTATTGCCTCTAGGGCATATTTCCTTCAATCTGCCACTTGCACTAGAGTCAACTATCTAGTTCACATTACCATGTGATTTAACACTAATATTTACATCTGTATGTGATTAACACCCATAGTTCACATCATCATGTGACCAACACCAAAAAGGTTTACTAGAGTCAATAATCTAGTTCACATCGATATGTGATTAACACCCAAAGAGTACTAAGGTGCAATTATGTTTTTGCTCGTGAGAGAAGTATAGTCAATGGGTCTGTCACATTCAGAGCCGTATGTATGTTGCAAATATTCTATGTCTACAATGCTCTGCACGGAGCTACTCTAGCTAATTGCTCCCACTTTCAATATGTATCCAGATTGAGACTTAGAGTCATCTGGATCGGTGTAAAAGCTTGCACCGATGTAACTTTTTACAATGAACTATTTTATCACCTCCATAATTGAGAAACATCTCCTTGGTTCTCATTAAGGATATTCTTGACCTTTGTCCAGTGATCTACTCTTAGATCAAAATTGTACTCCCTTGCCAAACTCAGAGCAAGGTATATAATAGGTCTGGTACACAGCATAGCATACTTTATAGAACCTATGACAGAGGCATAGGGAATGACTTTCATTCTCTTTCTATTTTCTGTCATGGTCGGGATTTGAGTCTTACTCAATTTCACACCTTTGCAACATAGGCAAGAACTCCTTCTTTGACTGCTCCATTTTGAATTACTTCAAAATTTTATCAAGGTATGTACTCATTGAAAAATCTTATCAAGCATCTTGATCTATCTCTATAGATCTTGATGCTCAATGTGTAAGCAGCTTCACCGATGTCTTTCTTTGAAAAACTCTTATTCAAGTATCCTTTTATGCTATCCAGAATTTCTATATCATTTCCAATCAACAATATGTCATCTACATATAGTTTTAGAAATGCTACAGAGCTCCCACTCACTTTCTTGTAAATACAGGCTTCTCCAAAAGTCTGTATAAAACCTATATGCTTTGATCAACTCATCAAAGCGTATATTCCAACTCCGAGATGCTTGCACCAGTCCATAGATGGATCACTGGAGCTTGCACACTTTGTTAGCACCTTTCGAATCGACAAAACCTTCTGGTTGCATCATATACAACTCTTCTTCCAGAAATCCATTCAGGAATGCAGTTTTGACATCTATTTCTAAATTTCATAATCATAAAATGCGGCAATTGCTAACATGATTCGGACAAACTTAAGCATCGCTACGGGTTAGAAGGTCTCATCGTAGTCAACCCCTTGAACTTGTCGAAAACCTTTCGCAACAAGTCGAGCTTTGTAGATAGTAACACTACTATTAGTGTCCATCTTCCTCTTGAAGATCCATTTATTCTCAATGGCTTGCCGATCATTGGGCAAGTCAACCAAAGTCCATACTTTGTTCTCGTACATGGATCCCATCTCAGATTTCATGGCCTTAAACCATTTTGCGGAATCTGGGCTCATCATCACTTCCTCATAGTTCGTAGGTTCGCCATGGTCAAGTAACATGACCGCCAGAATAGGATTACCGTACCACTTTGGTGCGGATCTTACTCTGGTTGACCTACGAGGTTCGGTAGTAACTTGATCCGAAGTTTCATGATCAATATCATTAGCTTCCTCACTAATTGGTGTAGTCGTCACAGGAACCGGTTTCTGTGATGAACTATTTTCCAACAAGGGAGCAGGTATAGTTACCTCATCAAGTTCTACTTTCCTTCCACTCACTTCATTCGAGAGAAACTCCTTCTCTAGAAAGGATCCATTCTTGGCAACGAATGTCTTGCCTTCGGATCTGTGATAGAAGGTGTACCCAACAGTTTCCTTTGGGTATCCTATGAAGACACATTTCTCCGATTTGGGTTCGAGCTTATCAGGTTGAAGCTTTTTCACATAAGCATCGCAGTCCCAAACTTTAAGAAATGACAACTTTGGTTTCTTACCAAACCACAGTTCATAAGGCGTCGTCTCAACGAATTTAGATGGTGCCCTATCTAACGTGAATGCAGCTGTCTCTAATGCATAACCCCAAAACGATAGTGGTAAACCTATAAGAGACATCATAGATCACACCATATCCAATAAAGTGCGGTTACGACGTTCGGACACACCATAACGCTGTGGTGTTCCAGGTGGCATGAGCTGTGAAACTATTCGACATTGTTTTATATGAAGTCCAAACTTGTAACTCAAATATTCTCCTCCACGATTAGATGTAGAAACTTTATTTTCTTGTTACGATGATTCTCCACTTCACTCTGAAATTCTTTGAACTTTTCAAAAGTTTCAGACTTGTGTTTCATTAAGTAGATATACTCATATCTGCTCAAATCATTTGTGAAGGTTAGAAAATAACGATACTTGCCACGAGCATCAACACTCATTGGACCGCATACATCGGTATGTACTATTTCCAACAAGTCAGTAGCTCGTTCCATTGTTCTGGAGAACGGAGTTTTAGTCATCTTGCTCAAAAGGCACGGTTCGCAAGCATCAAATGATTCATAACCAAGTGATTCCAAAAATCCATCTTTATGGAGTTTCTTCATGCGCTTTACACCGATATGACCCAAACGGCAGTGCAACAAATAAGTTGCACTATCATTATTAACTTTGCATCTTTTGGCATCAATATTATGAATATGTGTATCACTACCATCGAGATCCAACAAACTATTTTCATTGGGTGTATGACCATTGAAGGTTTTATTCATGTAAACAGAACAACAATTATTCTCTGACTTTAAATGAATAACCGTATTGCAATAAAGATGATCAAATCATATTCATGTTCAATGCAAATGCCAAATAACATTTATTTAGGTTTAACACTAATCCCGAAAGTATAGGGAGTGTGCGATGATGATCATATCAATCTTGGAACTACTTCCAACACTCATCGTCACTTCCTCTTCAACTAGTCTCTGTTTATTTTGTAACTCCTATTTCGAGTTACTAATATTAGCAGCTGAACAAGTATCAAATACTCAGGGGCTACTATAAACACTAGTAAGGTACACATCAATAACCTGTATATCAAATATACCCTTGTTCACTTTGCCATCCTTCTTATCCACCAAATATTCAGGGCATTTCCGCTTCCAGTGACCATTTTCTTTGTAGTAGAAGCACCCAGTTTCAGGCTTTGGTCCAGCTTTGGGCTTCTTCACGGGGGTGACAACTTGTTTGCCATTCTACTTGAAGTTTCCCTTTCTTTCCCTTTGCCCTGTTCCTAAAACTAGTGGTCTTGTCAATCATCAACACTTGATGCTCTTTCTTAATTTCTACCTTCGTCGATTTCAACATCACGAAGAGCTCGGGAATCATTTTCGTCATCCCTTGCATACTATAGTTCATCACGAAGTTCTAGTAACTTGGTGATGGTGACTAGAGAACTCTGTCAATCACTATCTTATCTCGAAGATTAACTCCCACTTGATTCAAGCGATTGTAGTACCCAGACAATCTGAGCACATGCTCACTAGTTGAGCGATTCTCCTCCATCTTTTAGCTATAGAACTTGTTAGAGACTTCATATCTCTCAACTCGGGTATTTGCTTGAAATATTAACTTCAACTCCTGGAACATCTCATATGGTCCATGACATTCAAAACGTATTTGAAGTCCCGATTCTAAGCCGTTTAAGCATGGTGCACTAAACTATCAAGTAGTCATCATTTTGAGCTAGCCAAACGTTCATAACGTCTGCATCTGCTCCTGCAATAGATTTATCACCTAGCAGTGCATCAAGGACATAATTCTTCTGTGCAGCAATGAGGATAAACCTCAGATCACGGACCCAGTCCGCATCATTACTACTATCATATTTCAACTTAGTTTTCTCTAGGAACACATATAAAACATAAGGAAGCAACAACGCGAGCTATTGATCTACAACATAATTTGCAAAATACTATCAGGACTAAGTTCATGATAAATTAAAGTTCAATTAATCATATTACTTAAGAACTCCCACTTAGATAGACATCCCTCTAATCATCTAAGTGATCACTTGATCCAAATCAACTAAACCATAACCGATCATCACGTGAAATGGAGTAGTTTTCAATGGTGAACATCACTATGTTGATCATATCTACTATCGCTCGACCTTTCGGTCTCAGTGTTCCGAGGCCATATCTGCATATGCTAGGCTCGTCAAGTTTAACTTGAGTATTCTGCGTGTGCAAAACTGGCTTGCACCCGTTGTAGATGGACGTAGAGCTTATCACACCCGATCATCACGTGGTGTTTGGGCACGACGAACTTTCACTACAAGAAATATGTCAACTTGTGACCTTGACTATTGGTCACTAAAAGGCATTGTTTTTCATTTGTGACCTTTTTGTGACCAAAAACAGAAGGTCAAAAGTTGGCGGTCGTAAACTGAAATTAACGGCCTTCTCTGTGAGAAGGTCGTAGACGTTTACGACCAAAATATACCTACTGTTTTGTTTTGTTCACTAGCAGCCTCCCCAGGCCATGTAGGCATCCGACATGGCAATCTAATGTGGCACAAGAATCAGCCCGGTCCAATTCGATTTTCTACATGGGCCTAGCCCAACAATTCGGCCTTTTTAATGTATATTTTTCCTATGCTTTTATTAGCTACATGGGTCTGACCCAACAATTCAGCCTTATTGATTTCTTTGCGTGGCCCTTTTAACAACAGATTTTCTTTTTGATCATGTATTTTTCTGGGCCATTTCTTTGCTGGGCCTCTCATGTTTTTCCCTCAAATATAATTGTCCAATATAACTTGGGCCTAGCCCAGTTCCGAAAAAATTAATCCAATCCAAAAAAATTTACTATGCCATAGACATTACAACTCATCACACCACAAGCTATCTTGGGCCTAGCACAGTTCTGATACATTTTCAAAGCAACGTGCAATGTTATTATATTACTACCGTTCATTCCAGCAATACATATCTTTACATCCCAGGAACAGTAAGTGCCAAGCAAAACTATTCTATGACAAAGAAAATTAAAACAGAAATGTCAGCAGAATGTCAGCAGAATGTCTAGCAGAACAATAGCAGCAAAATGTCAGCAGCAAGCACTAAGGCCGGACCGTTGATATGGTGATTCCTGTGGCTTTCTCCTCCACATGTCAGCAGCAAGCACTAAGGTCGATCTCGTCGAACGCCACCACCTTGGCGCTCTCGGCCTTCGCCAGTACCTGCCAAAAGACCCATTCAAAATTCAAATCACACCTACACACGATGAACCATTCAAATTCAAACTTACTTGAAGCAGAGCATGGTTCTATAGCTCGTTTTCTAGGTTAGGTTAGGCTATGCACTTGTCCATCTAATCTAAACTAGTAAAAAAGATGCATCAACGCTCAGAACATGTTAGAGTGGAAAATACCATCACTGCAAGGTATGCTACAACGGCTACATGACAGCTAAAAGGTTCAACCATAATACAAAAAAATTATGGTGTTGTGACACATCCTATGCCATACAGAGATAGACTTCACAGGTGAAATCGAGGCAACTTATGATGCAAGTTTTCAGTGTGAGAAGCACCTAGGCATGGGCTAACCTGGTTGATAAGGGCAGCAGAGCGATAGACGAGCTCGATGCCGTTGCCATCGAGGACGATCTCATCCTTTACTTTCTCGGACCACGGGATTGTCACACCGTCAAGCATGTCAACTTTCCTTACCTGTTCAAGGAAAGGGATAATCTCAGTACATTCTGAGTGAACCAGTGGATATCACTCAAGTAAACTATTTTACTCCTTACATACAACCGTCAGAAATTAGTATAGTGAAGCAAGAGTAAGCTGATCATATAACATAAGAGTCAGGGATTGTATGCCTATTTGTTAAGAAAAAATGATACAAGTTAAGACTTTGTTTAACAGTAGGTCTAAGAAAATAAATTGTGCATTTGGTGAGAATATAGCAACAGATTAAGAGCATATTGTTCAGCATCACACAGATAGTAGAACAATGCTAGAGGAAGCTATTTGCATAAAGTAGAGAACTACAAAACAAGCTATTAACCATCCTACTGGTAGCAAGGACATAAAGATAATCACTTAATAAGATAAGAAGCAGACATGAATCACATAACTATGTACAATTCAATATCCCAGCTGAGAGTGAACATGTATTCAACATTTCCTGCATTTCAATACATGCACGACAGATTCACAGCAGAACTAGATATAGTTGTACAAACATGCAAGAACAGGAAAGCAACCAAACTACAAGAACATATAAGGAAACAGAGGAAATCACTATAACCTATGGAGTGACAAGCACATATATGAACTCAAAGTAATGCCCAGCTAGACCAAAAGAAGCTGGATTAGTCGGAAGCACATATATGAGCCATGCCGTCGAGTCCCGCAGCCACCAACTCGCACCGCTCACCGCCACGGTCACCACCTTCGTCGTCGACACGGCGGTGCTGCCGGACCTGCAAAAAACAGAGGAGGCGTGAATGGACATCACACTTGCCAACTAATTAACTATAGCATGCTACAGAAACATTTCGTTATCAAATTTGATTCAGGAACTAGCTTATTAAGTATGAAAAAAAATCTTAGAATAAAAAACATTTCAAGAAATGCTGCAGTAGCTAAAAAACAAATTAAGCTATACCATTTTAGGAAAATGTCTAAGCTGTTCAACTTTTCTCACATTCACTCCAGCTGCTTCCAAACTTGACGCTGTACCACCAGTGGGGACCCATGTTACTTGACTAGTTGTTCAAACACATGGGGCCCTAATCGAGTATCATCGGATAGAACTAGAAAACAGATACAAAATGTTCTCAAAAAGACAAAACATTAACTAGTGTATGCAGTACAGTGTGCCTAATGATTTAGTCTGCAGGGTTTAGATGCTACTAGTACACATGGAAATTTTTATAGTCAGGAACAAAGAAGACAGTGTTGCAGGACCTAGGATACCAAATTAATCTTAGAAATGAAAATTGCAAAAGGTACGTCTCCCATGTTAAGCAATCAGGAAACCATGGAGTTTCTACTACTCCTACATGAGTAAGCTGGTTATTTGAATTGCTAATGTTTACTTTTGAAGTACAATTATGGTTATCTCAAAGAATTTGTGCCTCATAAACATGCATGGAATTTCAATCTCAAAGAAGTATACATATTTATCTTGTTTAATTAGGCCAGCAGCGCAAAACAACCATGCAGAAATGTCAGGGAAACAGAGCAGCAAGGTATCATGCATAAGTAACACTGCAGATATGTTAGACCAAAAGATGTGAGCGATGGTAGACTACACTAACACTAACTAGGTAACATAAATACTTAAGACTGTAGCCGGGGAATTTGTTATTCACGCTAATATAAAATTCTCTCAAATGAAACCTTGGAAACACCCTTTCCCAAGTAGTCAGATCCACCATCCCTCAGTTCCAAAGCTTCATAAAGACCTACAGAAGAGGGATGATTCAGACAAGATTAGTTCAACAAAAATAATAAAATAACATTCGGTAAATAATGATACAAATAAGAGTTTGGAACAAGATACATTTTGGTGAAGTGTCTGTCAGGGAGAAGTGATTCAGAGTTTCAAAGTGAAGTTGTTTCTGAATACTAGTAGTGTAATTACTAATTAGCTAGCTAGATGTGTGCAGGAAAGCTACTGTTCCTATTGGGTTGCAGCTTGTACTAGTTAGCTAGCTAGCTAAGGACTTGATAGTATTATTTTTCCAGATAAAGAGCTGATGCTACTAGTCTAATCACACAGTTTTAACCAGATTAGAGCAAAGACAACACCCCAACGGCAGAACCAAGACCAAGTCTCGGCAATCCAATAGGAATCTCTGGAGCTCCATATATCACCACACACACGGCCATGTACCACCTGGCCGCCCCCATCCCAAGTTTGCAGCACACCGCCTCATCGGACATTGCAGCAAGCACGCACGCTCACGCACATAGCACCGGTGCAAGGTCATGGGGGGCACGCATGTCATACCTATGTGGGCATCGGTACTCGTTGTAGTAGAGCACGAGCTGGCGGTCAAACACAGTGAGCACGAGCTGGCTGTGTGGGTATCAGCTTCCCCTGATGACGGAATTACGCAAGTCAAAAACTCAATCAAAAACTATAATGGTATATGCAATGCAGCAAACAATAATGTTTTTTTTTGTTCAGAAGTTGAGATGTCCATGTGACTCGGTGGTGTCATGATTCTAAGTGTGGAATTGCAATTCTAAGCAAGCCTGGAGTATGATAGTGGTACATGACAGTATGTAGAACAGCAAGAGTAAACCCTAGGAATTAGGGATTTTAGGAGTAAGCAATTGTGTTCATCGAGATACCGTAGCGAGCAAGCATCAGAGGGCCCAAGTGAGCCATGGCATCGCCACGAGCTCAGTGGCAAGTATTGGAGGTGAGGGACAGAGAAGGAGAGGAAGAGGGTACCTTGAAGACCTCCATGTCCATGGCATCGTCGAGCGCGGGGTTCTGTCCTAGCCGAGCAGCACCCAGGTCTGTCGTCGCATGGAAGAGCGGCATCGGAGGGTGCGGCTGTGTGTCGGTGGAAGACGGCGGAGGCGTCCACCACGAGCATCACCCTCGCCTCGCCGGTGCATCGCATGGAGATTGTGGAGAGTCGGGACCTGACCTGCTCGATCTTGATGCCCCAACACCGAGGGAGATAGGGTGAGTAGAGGGTGGGGCGGATGGATCTAGGAACGCCAGGTACATGAACCACTCGGTGTTCTTGTTCAGATCCGGCGGGGGCACCGCCTGTATGTACCGGTGCGAGTGTGCTGCGGGGTGGTGGCTCCTCCCGTCCGGCTTGGCGTCGCGGGTATGGAGATAGGGCGAGGGGAGAGGGGCGGCGGCGGCAAGGTCGCTGGTGATGGAGCACGGCGGGGGTTGTGGGTAGGGTTTGGGGTGGGGCAAAGAGAGATGTGGGCATGGAGGATCTGACGGCGCCCGCCTCCTCGATCTAGGGGCCCCGCTATGGGATAGAAGGTGAGGGGAGGTGGAGAGGATCGGGGGCAGAGGGCGGAGGTCGCCGGTGGAGTGGAGGTAGGCGGCGGCGGGGGATGGGTGGGTGGGTGCGGCGGATATGGAGGAGAGGAGAGGAGAGATCGTGGGGTGGGAGAGGAATGGATAGGTTAGGTCACGGTTGGTCTGGGGTCGTGGGGTGGCTGGCTCGGGAGGGTTGGATGGACGGGTGGATGGACAGGTGTACGCCATGTCATCGATCCATGCCTTAGCTGATTCCACCAATCAGAATTAAGGCTATGTAAAAAAAAATATGTTGTTTTTTCTTATAGTTTTTATCCTCTTATTCAGGGCAAACATTCAAGATATTAACCACTTAGGCCCCGTTTGATACCTCTGCATTTTCTACGTATTTAAAGAATCCTACAGTTTTTTCAAATACCATGGTTTTAAAGAATACTACGGTTTTTAATACTTTGGTTTTTTAGTACTTTACTATCAAACACAGCCTTATAGTTTATTAAAATGAATCAATATAGTGCACATGTGTGTATCTTGGGATGACAAACAATGTTGATTTGGGGGGTTTCATTTTCTTTGCACAAAAAAATCATTTTTCATTTTCCGAGTGCATAAAAAGGGTTTTTTGTGAAGAATCTAACAAATATTTTTTCCAAAATTGTACCAAATCATTTTTCTAAAATACTAGGCCATATTTAATGCAAAATTGGCCAAATGGTTTGGTGTCAAAATATTTGATCCACCTCTCGTGAAAAAAAGACAAATTTCTGCCGATTCAGCAGGAAGCGGGTCAAATTTGAACTGCAGCTGCCTCGTAGTTTGCTTTTTATTTTTTCCAAAAATCATTTATAGGTACATAAGTATCTATTTAATCAGAGAAACATCAAAAGTTTTCCGAGATTCAACCACTAGCTAGGAACGGTCAAGCCCGCCGTTTTGACCGCATTTTGAAACGGGCATACAAAGTTCAAAAAAAATCAAAAAATTGGGAAACCTTCGCATTGTGTCATGATATGTGACCAAGTTTCCAGGAAAAATAATAAACCTGTAATAAGGCAATTATTTTAAAAAAGTATTCTCAGAAATGAGCTATCATGCGTGAAGATTCATGGCTTTCAAGCCAAATGATCAATCTTATGGCCACATTCATGGCATAGTTTATTGAGATGATATCATATTGTGCACAATGGTGAATCTTGGAATTCCAAACAATGTTTCCTAAGGGAGTTTTCATTTTCTTTGCACGGAAAATTCATTTTCCATTTTTTGAGTGCCTGAAAAGAGTTTTTTTTGTGAAGGACCTACCATATATTTGTTGCAAAATTGGACCTAATCAATTTTCTAAAATACTAGGACATATTTAATGCACAATTGACCAAGTGGTTGGGTGTAAAAAGTTTTGATCCACCTCTTGTGAAAAAGACAAATTTCTGCCGATTTAGTAGGAAGCGGGTAAAATTTCAACTCCAGCTGCCTCGTAGTTTGCTCATTATTTTTTTCAAAAATCATTTCTAGGTACATAAGTATCTATTTAATCACAGAAACACCAAAAAAATTCCAAGATTCAACCACTAGCTAGGAACGGTCATTCCCGCCGTTTTGGCCGCATTTTGAAACGGGCATAAAAAATTTAAAAAAATTAAAAATTGGAAAACCTTCGGATTGTGTCATCATATGTGACCAAGTTTCGAGGAAAAATAATAAACTTGTAATACGGAAATTATTTTAAAAAACTGTTCTAAAAAATGAGCTATCATGCGTGAAGATCCATGGCTTTCAAGCCAAATGATCAATCTTATGGCCACATTCATGGCATAGTTTGCTCAAATGATCTCATATTGTGCACAAGTGTGCATCTTGGAATTCCAAACAATGTTGCCTAAGGGAGTTTTCATTTTCTTTGCACAGAAAATTCATTTTCCATTTTCTGAGTGCCTGAAATGAGTTTTTTTTGTGAAGAACCTACCATATATTTGTTGCAAAATTGGACCAAATCAATTTTCTAAAATACTAGGCCATATTTAATGCACAATTGACAAAATGGTTGGGTGTCAAAAGTTTTGATCCACCTCTGGTGAAAAAGACAAATTCCCGCCGATTCAGCAGGAAGCGGGTCAAATTTGAACTGCAGCTGCCTCATAGTTTGCTATTTATTTTTTCCAAAAATCATTTCTAGTTACATAAGTACCTATTTAATCATAAATACATGGTTTGGTGGCGATAAGGTTTGGACGGTGGCCGAGGGCCCCAACTCTAGAGTGCGTAAACTCGCATGCCCGCCGCGTGACCGTGGCATTGCCATGTGTTCTGGGTGGCCTAGGCATGTCTAGTGGGTTGGGCACTCCCCAGGTAGGTGCTAGGAAGAAAATCACAACATAAGATTCTCACGAGGAGACCGATCGATGCTCAAACATGAATAAGCAACCAAGTGTTTGATTAGCGGTACGGGAAATGCACGTGGCTAATGGGCGTGAGTTTTGGCTGAGGATGATCAGTTACTAAGAAGACCGTCTTCACAAATTTTCAGCTCAAAAGGAGGAGCCTAGGTGGTACTTGCTTTGCAAAGTACCACACTGGACATAAATACAAATGTTGAAGTTGGGCTCAAAATAATGAATGGATTGAGCTGGCATTTGATGGAGGATGGTTATTTGGGCATAGGAAAGCACTGTAGAAAATGGATACCATTTGGACATGCCAAAGTGGTACTTCCTTCACAAAGTGTTTTTCTGGACAGAATAGGAAAACAAAAATTTTTGAATTATTTTTGAACTAGGCAAGGAAGGTTTTTTACATATTTGACGAAGATATGACCCAAAAAATTTATGAGATTTCTTTGGGAATTTTGGGAATGACAGAAATATAGGTTGCTTCACAACCTAGGGCAAAAACTGCCACATTTACATGGCACATAGGCAAAACTGATGAGGTGGCGCCTAGTCATAGCAACCCACCACAATTTACAAGGTTATGACCATCTATATTGGTCATGATCAGCTAGAAATAAGGCAGCGGACCTGTGCTATCTGCTTTATGACCATTTCGTGTAAGGAAATTACGACCTTTCTGACCAAAATGGTCGTTATAGTTTAGGGTTTGGAGCCCCCCGAACAGCTTTTGACCAATTGGTCTGAAATGGTCATAGATCTATGACCAATTCTTCCAGGGTTACTGACAGAAGGTCACTAGTTGACATATTTCTTGTAGTGTTTCGCAACGGTGCATACTCAGGGAGAACACTTTTATCTTGAAATTTAGTGAGAGATCATCTTATAATGCTACCGTCAATCAAAGCAAGATAAGATGCATAAAAGATAAACATCACATGCAATCAATATAAGTGATATGATATGGTCATCATCATCTTGTGCTTGTGATCTCCATCTCCGAAGCACCGTCATGATCACCATTGTCACCGGCGCGACACCTTGATCTCCATCGTAGCATCATTGTCGTCTCGCCAACTATTGCTTCTATGACTAGTGCTACCGCTTAGTGATAAAGTAAAGCAATTACAGGGCAATTGCATTGCATACAATAAAGCGACAACCATATGGCTCCTGCTAGTTGCCGATAACTCGGTTACAAAACATGATCATCTCATACAATAAAATATAGCATCACGTCTTGACCATATCACATCACAACATGCCCTGCAAAAACAAGTTAGATGTCCTCTACTTTGTTGTTGCAAGTTTTACGTCGCTGCTACGGGCTTAGCAAGAACCATTCTTACCTACGCATCATAACCACAACGATAATTTGTCAAGTTAGTGCTGTTTTTGAAGGAAATATGCCCTACAGGCAATAATAAAGTTATTATTTATTTCCTTATTTCATGATAAATGTTTATTATTCATGCTAGAATTGTATTAACCGGAAACATAATACATGTGTGAATACATAGACAAACATAGTGTCACTAGTATGCCTCTACTTGACTAGCTCGTTAATCAAAGATGGTTAAGTTTCCTAACCATAGACATGAGTTGTCATTTGATTAACGGGATCACATCATTAGGAGAATGATGTGATTGACTTGACCCATTTCGTTAGCTTAGGACTTGATCGTTTAGTATGTTG
Source organism: Triticum aestivum (assembly GCF_018294505.1). Taxonomy (NCBI): domain Eukaryota; kingdom Viridiplantae; phylum Streptophyta; class Magnoliopsida; order Poales; family Poaceae; genus Triticum; species Triticum aestivum. The sequence goes on from NC_057807.1 coordinate 524,205,524, forward strand.
CTATTGCTTTCTTCATGACTTATACACGTTCCTATAACTATGAGATTATGCAACTCCCGTTTACCGGAGGAACACATTGTGTGCTACCAAACGTCACAACGTAAATGGGTGATTATAAAGGTGCTCTACAGGTGTCTCCGAAGGTACTTGTTGGGTTGGCGTATTTCGAGATTAGGATTTGTCACTCTGATTGTCGGAGAGGTATCTCTGGGCCCACTCGGTAATGCACATCACTATAAGCCTTGCAAGCATTGTAACTAATGAGTTAGTTGCAGGATGATGTATTACCGAACGAGTAAAGAGACTTGCCGGTAACAAGATTGAACTAGGTATTGAGATACCAACGATCGAATCTCGGGCAAGTAACATATCGATGACAAAGGGAACAACTTATGTTGTTATGCGGTTTGACCGATAAAGATCTTCGTAGAATATGTGGGAGCCAATATGAGCATCCAGGTTCCGCTATTGGTTATTGACCGGAGATGTGTCTTGGTCATGTCTACATTGTTCTCGAACCCGTAGGGTCCACACGCTTAAAGTTTGATGATGGTTATATTATGAGTTTATGTGTTTTGATGTACCGAAGGTAGTTAGGAGTCCCGGATGAGATCGAGGACATGACGAGGAGTCTCGAAATGGTTGAGACGTAAAGATCGATATAATGGACGACTATATTTGGACATCGGAAAGGTTCTGAGTGATTCGGGTATTTTTTAGAGTACCGGAGAGTTACGGGAATTCGTCGAAGAGTATATGGGCCTTATTGGGCTTTAGGGGAAAGAGAGAGGAGAGGTTGGGCGCCCCCAAGGCCTAGACCGGATTGGACTAGGGGGAGGGGCTGCGCCCCCTCTCTCCCCTTTCCTTGACTCCTACTCCTACTACTTGGAACGGGGGAATCCTACTCCCGGTGGGAGTAGGACTCCTCCTAGGGCGCGCCATAGAGAGGGCCGGCCCTCCCCCTCCTCCACTCCTTTATATACGGGGAGGGGGGCACCCCTTGGAAACACAACGATTGATCATTGATCTCTTAGCCGTGTGCGGTGCCCCCCTCCACCATAGTCCTCCTCGATAATATCATAGTGGTGCTTAGGCGAAGCCCTGCAACGGTAGAACATCATCATCTTCACCACGCTGTCGTGCTGACGGAACTCTCCCTCGACACTTGGCTAGATCGGAGTACGAGGGACGTCATCGAGCTGAACGTGTGCAAGAACTCGGAGGTGCCATAGTTTCAGTGTGTTGACACACGAACACGTCACGTGTACCCTCGACGCCGGGGGTGATGCACCGTAGCTCACGTCAAAGGAGACCCGACCGACAGCGCGATACGCAAGACAATCGACGGGCGCTTTTGCAGACCCGAAAACCCCACACCCCCGGGAAGGACCCCGTCAGGGAGTGCAGTGGCTATGGGCTGCCCTAGGTCGATTTGCTCGCCCCTAGAGCCTCGGGATTCGCAGCTCTCAAACACGAAGAACAGCGAAGAACGAGAGAGAAAAATGGTAGAGAGATAAAACGTAGACAGGAAAAAGTAGTATATTGATTTGTTTGATTGTGTGTTGTTCAATCGGCCATCACCCCCAATATATATAAGAGGCGGCTGGACTTCCCGTACAAGTAAAGGATTCATCTAGGCTTTCCTTACAAGAAATTACATCAATTCACGCCCTAGAGTCCTAGTTATATTCCAACTCGGATTCAATCTGGATCTGGCACAACTTCTGTCTTCCTCCTTGCGCGGGCGACCGAGCTTGCATATGATCCCCGATCAAGACGGCCCAAATATCAAACTTGTGCGCCTCGATGATACGAACAACTCTCATGTTGATTACTTTTTCAAATAAGGCCATCTTGAATACTTCTCGAGGTCATCTTTACCTTCGAGTCGGACTCGGTCTTGCAGTAGACTGGATTATCCGAGTCTCATAGTGAATTTGTAGGCCATATACTATCTCTGATGATGATGACTCCAAAACCAAAGTTTACTGTCTTGATGATACGCATAACTTCTGTATTGAACACTTCTTCATCCGAGGTCATCTTGATAAACTTTCGGGCACATGTTTAGTTTCACTCGGATTCGAGCTCATCCACTCGGATATTAGAGACTTTCACTCAGACGGTCCGACTGGACTTTTTCACTTGGAAACAATCTTTCACTCGGATGACTATATTTTCACTCGGAAAGCAATATCTTACTTGATCGGCAAGTTTTCATTCCGATGGTAATCTTTTCACTCGGAATATTTTTATCTGGAGGACAATTTCACTCGGATGACTATATTTTTATTCCGATAATAATAAGTTCATCCGGTCAGCAAACTTCCACTCGACCGGTAATTTTCACTCGACCGGTAAATTTTCACTCGGATGATAAGCTTTTTCACTCGGATTTCCGACTGAAAACACAACCTGAACTTGTCTTGTCTCTCCAGGCCTCATACGACCTTGGATTGAGACGAATTATATATGAAAATCGATCGACTCGACGAGACGAAACTTTTCCGTGTTGAAGGTTTTTCGATTCAATGTCGTATTGAGGGCCGAATTACTCACGCATTGCATCAGACACTCATCAGCATGTGTCTGGTGTCAAGCGTAATATTTTGGTCTCTGGCCTGTGCAAACCGTATTGACTGTAACTTTTGCATATGAACTCGGATTAAGATGATTTATATATTAAAATCAATTGCCTCGACGAGACGAAGACAAATCCTTTAGAGTGCTCCTTCATATGAGGTCATATTGAGGGCGTAATCGGCCGAAAAGCACTCAGAACACTAAATTTTGTCACTCGGAGTACAACTTCGGCCACTAAGATGAGGTCGAATGGTGATAGCCTAAATATCAAAATTGTTCCACTCAACGATGTGAAACCTTCATGATGAAAACCCTTTCACTCTGTATTTTGCCAAAATCAGGTGTCAACACATGCCCCTCTGTTTTTCGGCAAAGCTTGCACGCCGAAAAATAATATGCATAGTGTTCGTTCTAAGGACGATGTCAACACTCCATCAGCCATTTATTTTTCTCAGGGCAATAATTATGTATCGGCCGTGTTTGTGCTAAGGGCGATAATCGTATATTGTCCATTGCCTACTTAGGCTTCCTGCCACACAATCGGGTGGTATTTCTTCAAGTATTTGCCATTGAGAGCTCTAGGTAACACCGTCCCTTGTATGGATTCCACCAAATATGAGTTTCCGGGAACTATTCTTGTAATCCTAAAAGGACCTTCCCAACTCAGAGACCACTTCCCGAATTTCCTATCTCTTGAACCAATCGGTAGAATCACTTTCTAGACGAGATCACCAACTTGAAAATTCTTCAACTTGACTTTCTTATTGTAAGCTCTTGCCACCCTCAACTTATCTCTCTCTATGGCTTTTAAAGCAGCCAAATGTTTATCGGCAACCTCATCAATATTGTCCATCATTAATTTATAAAAGTCTATTGCCGATAAATTATTTTGTTTGGCTATTCTCAAAGCATTCAAATTTACCTCCACTGGTAAAACAGCCTCTTGACCATATACTAGCTCATATGGAGTTACCTTCGTAGCACCATGCCTTGAAATTCTATGTGCCCATAAAGCTTCAAACAACAACTCATGCCATCTCCTCGGATTATCCTCGATCTTCTTCTTGATGAGCTTGATTAAAATTTTATTGCTAGACTCGGCTTGTCCATTTGCTTGGGCATAATACGGAGAGGAATTGAGCAACTTTATATTATAAGATTCGGCAAACTCTATGACTTGGTGTGACATAAAAGATGAACCTTGATCTGTAGTTAACGTTTGAGGAATACTGAATCTATGAATAATGTGTTCGGTTATGAATTGAATTACCTCCGTATGTGTCATGTTCTTAAGAGGTACTGCTTCAGACCATTTAGTGAAATAATCAGTTGCCACCAATACGAACCGATGCCCTTTTGAGGAAGACGGGTGAATTTGTCCGATGAAATCTAAACCCCAACCTCTGAAAGGCCATGGTTTGATAATAGAATGTAACATAGCAGCAGGAGCCAATTGAATATCACCAAACTTTCGACAAGCTTCACACCCTTTATAATATCTGAAGCAATCATTAATCATAGTCGGCCAATAAAACCCAGCACGTCACAATAACCATTTCAACTTGGTAGCCGACTGGTGAGTGCCACAAATACCTTCATGTACTTCTCCCATAGCAACTCTTGCCTGGTCCTCGTCCAAACACTTTAGAAGAACATCATCGACTGTTCGGCGATAAAGACCATCATCTCTCATTGTATACTTGAAAGCCATATGCCAAACAACCCTGTCCACCCTTTTACTCGGATTGCATAAGTAATCAACAATGGGCTTCCTCCAGTCGGGATTATCACCTGCACTAGATTTTTTGTTAATGGCCGAATAAGTGGGTTCAGGTTCGGCCTCTCCCATATTGGCAAGACAAGACATCGGTCTTTGAGAGATATGAAACATGCCATGATCAACATGATATCCAGATGCTTGCTGTGCCAACTCATTTGCTTTCCAATTGTCATGTCTAGATATATGTGCAATGCTAAAACAATCCAAAGTAGAAATTATATCTAGACATTTATCAAGATAAACATTAAGTGATTCGTCCAAACACTGAAAGACTTCGGATATTTGCTGCACCACTAGTAACGAATCACCGTAAGCCTCAATATGTGTAACACCTATAGCAAGTAACATCTCTAGGCCGAATAACAATGCTTCATATTCGGCTTGATTGTTTGTGCAAAAATATTCTAAGCGGCATGAGGCTTCAAAAACAGCACCATGAAGAGATATATAAACAATACCAACACCTTGACCATTGCTACAAACTGAACCATCAAAGTATAATCTCCATGGTACTAATGAAACAAGGTTCATATCAACATCATGCTTGTCATCAATCCGATGTTCAACAATGAAATTAGCAACAATTTGGCCTTTCATGGATTTTAGAGATTCATAAGCCAAATCATATTCAATCAAAGCATAAGCCCACTTGCCAATTCTACCACTAAGAATTGGCCTATGCAACATGTATTTAATGACATCAGTTTGACAAGCTACTATACAAACACTCGGCACTAGATAATGTCTCAATTTTGTGCAAGCATAATATAAGCATAGACATAGTTTCTCAATAAATGTATACCTTGTCTCGGCGTCCAATAAGCGTCTGCTCAAATATGTAATAGCATGCTCTTTTCTCTCGGTTTCTTGAGTCAAAACAGCACCAATAACTCCTTCCTCCGCTGCAATGTAAAGCCTGAAGGGTTCCCTATGCTTGGGTGCTTTCATCACCGGAGGAGTGCACAAATATCTCTTGATCATATCAAATGCTTCTTGCTGTTTTGCCCCCCCCCCCCGAGTGAAATTAGCATCATTCTTCAACCGAAGGATAGGAGTAAATGCATCAACTTTCCCTGATAGATTAGCTATGAACCTTCTCAAATAATTGACCTTGCCAAGGAATTTCTGCATATCTCTCTTGCATGTTGGAGCCTCCACTTTCTGTATAGCCTCTATCTTTTTGGGATCAATCTCTATTCCATCTTCATGAATAATGAAACCCAAAAACTTGCCAGTTGACACGCCGAAAGCACACTTCAAAGGATTCATCTTCAGTCCATACTTTTTCATTCTTTCAAAAGCTAAACGCAAATCGGCCAAGTGAGGTTCAAAAGCATCTGATTGTTGGGGAACGTAGCAGAAATTCAAAATTTTCCTACGTGTCACCAAGATCTATCTATGGAGAAACCAGCAACGAGGGGAAGGAGAGTGCATCTACATACCCTTGTAGATCGCTAAGCGGAAGCGTTCAAGAGAACGGGGTTGATGAAGTCGTACTCGTCGTGATTCAAATCACCGATGATCAAGTGCCGAACGTACGGCACCTCCGCGTTCAACACACGTACAGCCCGATGACGTCTCCCATGCCTTGATCCAGCAAGGAGAGAGGGAGAGGTTGATGAAGATTCAGCAGCACGACGGCGTGGTGGTGGATGCAGGGCGTCACAGTAGCAGGGCTTCGCCTATACTACGAGAGAGAGACATAACGGGGAGAGGGGAAAGCACCAAAGGCTTAGGTATGAAATCCCTCCTCTCCCCCACTATATATAGGGCCAAGGGAGAGGGGGAGGGCGCAGCCTTGCTCCTTCCTCCAAGGAAGGGTGCGGCCAAGGGTGGGGAGGAGTCCATCCTCCCCAAGGCACCTCGGAGGTGCCTTCCCCCTTTAGGACTCTCCCCTTTTTCTCTTCTCTTGGCGCATGGGCCTCTTGGGGCTGGTGCCCTTGGCCCATGTAGGCCAAGGCGCACCCCCTACAGCCCATGTGGCCCCCCGGGGCAGGTGGACCCACCCGGTGGGCCCCCGGGACCCTTCCGGTGGTCCCGGTACAATACCGATGACCCCGAAACTTGTCCCGATGGCCGAAACAGCACTTCCTATATATAATTCTTTACTTCCGGACCATTCCGGAACTCCTCGTGACGTCCGGGATCTCATTCGGGACTCCGAACAATAGTCGGGTTACTGCATACACATATCTTCATAACCCTAGCGTCACCGAACCTTAAGTGTGTAGACCCTACGGGTTCGGGAGACATGCAGACATGACCGAGATGTTCTCTGGTCAATAACCAACAGCGGGATCTGGATACCCATGATGGCTCCCACATGTTCCACGATGATCTCATCAGATGAACCACGATGTCAAGGACTTAATCAATCCCGTATTCAATTCCCTTTGTCTATCGGTATGTTACTTGCCCGAGATTCGATCGTCGGTATCCAATACATTGTTCAATCTCGTTACCGGCAAGTCACTTTACTCGTTCCGTAACACATCATCCCGTGATCAACTCCTTGGTCACATTGCGCATATGATGATGTCCTACCGAGTGGGCCCAGAGATACCTCTCCGTTTACACGGAGTGACAAATCCCAGTCTCGATCCGCATAAAACAATAGATACTTTCGGAGATACCTGTAGTGCACCTTTATAGTCACCCAGTTATGTTGTGACGTTTGATACACCCAAAGCACTCCTACGGTATCTAGGAATTACACGCTCTCATGGTCGAAGGAAGAGATACTTGACATTGGCAAAGCTCTAGCAAATGAACTACACGATCTTTGTGCTAGGCTTAGGATTGGGTCTTGTCCATCACATCATTCTCCTAATGATGTGATCCCGTTATCAACGACATCCAATGTCCATGGTTAGGAAACCGTAACCATCTGTTGATCAACGAGCTAGTCAACTAGAGGCTTACTAGGGACATGGTGTTGTCTATGTATTCACACGTGCATTACGATTTCCGGATAATACAGTTATAGCATGAATAAAATACTATTATCATGAACAAAGAAATATAATAATAATAATACTTTTATTATTGCCTCTAGGGCATATTTCCAACAGTCTCCCACTTGCACTAGAGTCAATAATCTAGTTCACATCGATATGTGATTAACACTCAAGGTCACATCCCCATGTGACTAACACCCAAAGAGTTTACTAGAGTCAATAATCTAGTTCACATTACCATGTGATTAACACTCGATGAGTTCTGGGTTTGATCATGTTATGCTTTTGAGAGATGTTATAGTCAACGGGTCCGAACCTTTCAGATCCGTGTGTGCTTTACAAATCTCTATGTCATCTCCTAGATGTAGCTACCATGCTCTATTTGGAGCTATTCCAAATAACTGTTCTACTTGGAGTTATTCTAAATTGTTGCTCCATTATACGTATCCGGTATCTCTATCGGAGCTATCCTGATAGGTGTTAAGCTTGCATCGGCGTAACCCTTTACGACGAACTCTTTTACCACCTCCATAATCGAGAAAATTGCTTAGTCCACTAGTTACTAAGGATAACTTTGACCGCTGTCCCGTGGTCCATTCATGGATCACTCTTGTACCCCTTGACTGACTCATGGCAAGGCACACTTCAGGTGCGGTACACAGCATAGCATACTGTAGAGCCTATGTCTTAAGCATAGGGGACGACCTTCGTCCTTTCTCTCTATTCTACCGTGGTCGAGCTTTAAGTCTTAACTTCATAACTTACAACTCAGTCAAGAACTCCTTCTTTGACTGATCCATCTTGAACACCTTCAAGATCATGTCAAGGTATGTGCTCATTTGAAAGTACCATTAAGCATTTTGATCTATCCTTATAGATCTTGATGCTCAATGTTCAAGTAGCTTAATCCAGGCTTTCCATTGAAAAACACTTTCAAATAACCCTATATGCATTCCAGAAATTCTACATCATTTCTGATCATCAATATGTCAACAACATATACTCATCAGAAATTCTATAGTGCTCCCACTCACTTCTTTGGAAATACCAGTTTCTCATAAACTTTGTATAAACCCAAAATCTTTGATCATCTCATCAAAGCATACATTCCAACTCCGAGATGCTTACTCCAGTCCTCAGAAGGATAGCTGGAGCTTTGCATACTTATTAGCATCTTTCAGGATTGACAAAACCTTCCGGTTGTATCACATACAACCTTTCCTCAAAAATCATCGAGGAAACAATGTTTTGACATCCTATCTGCAAGATTTCATAAATAATGCAGTGATCGCTAACATAATTCTAACAGACTCTTAGCATCGCTACGAGTGAGAAAATCTCACCGTAGTCAACTCCTTGAACTTGTCGGAAAACATCTTAACGACAAGTCGAGCTTTCTTAACGGTGATATTTACCATCATTGTCCGTCTTCCTTTAAAATCCATCTGTACTCAACAGCCTTACGACCATCAAGTAGTTCTTCCAAAGTCTACACTTTGTTTTCATACATGGATCCTCTCTCAGATTATATGGCCTCAAGCCATTTATCGGAATCCGGGCCCACCATCGCTTCTCCATAGCTCGTAGGTTCATTGTTGTCTAGCAACATGACCTTCAAGACAGGATTACCGTACCACTCTGAAGTAGTACGTATCCTTGTCACCCTACGAGGTACGGTAGTGACTTGATCCGAAACTTCATGATCACTATCATAAGCTTCCACTTCAATTGGTGTAGGTGCCACAGGAACAACTTCCTGTGCCCTGCCACACACTAGTTGAAGTGATGGTTCAATAACCTCATCAAGTCTCCACCATCCTCCCACTCAACTTTTCGAGAGAAACTTTTCCTCGAGAAAGGACCCGATTCTAGAAACAATCCTTTATTGCTTTCGGATCTGAGACAGGAGGTATACCCAACTGTTTTGGGTGTCCCATGAAGATGCATTTATCCGCTTTGGGTTCGAGCTTATCAACCTGAAACTTTTCCACATAAGCGTCGCAGTCCCAAACTTTTAAGAAATGACAGCTTAGGTTTCTCTAAATTATAATTCATACATTGTCGTCTCAACGGAATTACGTGGTGCCCTAATTAAAGTGAATGTGGTTATCTCTAATGCCTAACCCATAAATTATCGTGGTAATTCGATAAGAGACATCATGGTATGCATCATATCCAATAGGGTGCAGTTATGATGTACGGACACACCATCGCACCATGGTGTTCCTCGCTGTATTGGTTGTGAAACAACTTCCACGATGTCTTAATTCTGTGCCAAACTCGTAATTCAGATATTCATCTCTATGATCATATCATAGATCTTTTATCCTCTTGTCACGACGATCTTTCAACTTCACCCTGAAATTACTTGAACCTTTCAATAATTCAGACTCGTGATTCATCAAGTAAATGTACTCAACATCTACTCAAACCATCTGTGAAGTAAGAACATAACGATATCCACTACATGCCTCAGCACTCATTGGACTGCACACATCAAAATGTATTACTTCCAACAAGTTGCTTTCTAGTTCCATTCCATTGAAAAACGAGACTTTCAGTCATCTTGCCCATGTGGTATGATTTGCATGTCTCAAGTGATTCAAAATCAAGCGAGTACAAAACGGTCCATTTGCATGGAGTTTCTTCATGCATATATACCAATAGACATGGTTTGCATGCCTCAAACTTTTTAAAAACGAGTGAGTCCAAAGATCCATCAACATGGAGCTTCTTCATGCGTTTTATACCGATATGACTTACGTGGCAGTGCCACAAGTAAGTGGTACTATCATTACTATCTTTTGGCATGAAAATGTGTATCACTATGATCGAGATTCAATAAACCATTCCATTAGGTGCAAGACCATTGAAGGTATTATTCAAATAAACAGAGTAACCATTATTCTCCTTAACTGAATAACCGTATTGCGATAGACATAATCCAATCATGTCTATGCTCAACGCAAACACCAATCTCGATGATAGAGGGAGCGTGCGATGCTTGATCATATCAACATTGAGAACACTTCCAACACATATCGTCAGGTCACCTTTAGCTAGTCTCCGTTTATTCCGTAGCTTTTATTTCGAGTTACTAACACTTAGCAACCGAACCGGTATCTAATACCCTGGTGCTACTAGGAGTACTAGTAAAGTACACATCAACACAATGTATATCCAATATACTTCTATCGACCTTGCCAGCCTTCTCATCTACCAAGTATCTAGGGCAATTCTGCTCCAGTGGCTGTTCCCCTTATTACAGAAGCACTCAGTCTCGGGTTTGGGTTCAACCTTGGGTTTCTTCACTAGAGCAGCAGCTGAATTGCCGTTTCATGAAGTATCCCTTCTTGCCCTTGCCCTTCTTGAAACTAGTGGTCTCACTGACCATCAACGATTGATGCTCCCTTTTGATTTCTACTTTCGCGGAGTCAAACATCGCGAATATCTCAAGGATCATCATATATGTCCCTGATATATCATAGTTCATCACGAAGCTCTAGCAGCTTGGTGGTAATGACTTCGGAGAAACTATCACTGTTTCATCTGGAAGATCAACTCCCACTTGATTCAAGTGATTGTTGTACTCAGACAATCTGAGCACAAGCTCAACAATTGAGCTTCTCTCCTTAGTTTGCAGGCTAAGAAAATCGTCGGAGGTCTCATACCTCTTGACGTGGGCACAAGCCTGAAATCCCAATTTCAGCCCTCAAAACATCTCATGTTTTGCAATGTTTCAAAAACATCTTTGGTGCCTCAACTCTAAACCGTTTAACTGAACTATCACGTAGTTATCAAGATGTGTATGTCAGATGTTCGCAACATCCACAGACAACGTTCGAGGTTCAACACATCGAGCGGTGCATTAAGGACATAAGCCTTCTAAGAAGCAATGAGGACAATCCTCAGTTTACGGACCTAGTCCGCATAATTGCTACTGTCAACTTTCAACTAATTTTTCTCTAGGAACATATCTAAACAGTAGAACTATAGCGTGAGCTACGACATAATTTGCAAAAATCCTTTTGACTATGTTCAGAATAATTAAGTTCATCTTATGAACTCCCACTCAGATTAGACATCCCTCTAGTCATCTAAGTGTTACACGATCCGAGTTGACTAGGCCATGTCCGATTAACACGTGAGACGGACTAGTCATCGACGGTGAACATCTTCATGTTGATCGTATCTTCCATACGACTCGTGTTCGACCTTTCGGTCTCTGTGTTCCGAGGCCATGTCTTCACATGCTAGGCTCGTCAAGTTAACCCTAAGTGTTTTTGCATGTGTAAAACTTCTTACACCCGTTGTATGTGAACGTAAGAATCTATCACACCCGATTAACACATGGTGCTTCGAAACGACGAACTGTAGCAACGGTGCACAGTTAGGGGAGAACACTTCTTGAAATTTTAATGAGGGATCATCTTATTTACTACCGTCGTTCTAAGCAAATAAGATGTATAAACATCATAAACATCATATGCAATCAAATAATAGTGACATGATATGGCCAATATCATATAGCTCCATTGATCTCCATCTTCGGGGCTCCATGATCATCTATTACAAGAACATGATCAATCTCATACATCACATATATCATTCATCACATCCTTTTGGCCATATCACATCACATAGCATACCCTGCAAAAACAAGTTAGACGTCCTCTAATTGTTGTTTGCATGTTTTACGTGGCTGCTATGGGTTTCTAGCAAGAACGTTTCTTACCTACGCAAAACCACAACGTGATATGCCAATTTCTATTTACCCTTCATAAGGACCCTTTTCATCAAATCCGATCCGACTAAAGTAGGAGAGACAGACACCCGCTAGCCACCTTATGCAACTAGTGCATGTTTGTCGGTGGAACCGGTCTCACGTAAGAATACGTGTAACGTTGGTCCGGGCCGCTTCATCCCACGATGCCGCCGAATCAAGATAAGACTAGTAACGGCAAGCATATTGAACAAAATCAACGCCCACAACTACTTTGTGTTCTACTCGTGCATAGAATCTACGCAATAGACCTAGCTCATGATGCCACTTTTGGGAACGTAGCAGAAATTCAAAATTTTCCTACGTGTCACCAAGATCTATCTATGGAGAAACCAGCAACGAGGGTAAGGAGAGTGCATCCACATACCCTTGTAGATCGCTAAGCGGAAGCGTTCAAGAGAACGGGGTTGATGAAGTCGTACTCGTCGTGATTCAAATCACCGATGATCAAGTGCCGAACGCACGGCACCTCCGCGTTCAACACACGTACAGCCCGATGACGTCTCCCATGCCTTGATCCAGCAAGGAGAGAGGGAGAGGTTGATGAAGATTCAGCAGCACGACGGCGTGGTGGTGGATGCAGGGCGTCACAGTAGCAGGGCTTCGCCTATACTACGAGAGAGAGACGTAACGGGGAGAGGGGAAAGCACCAAAGGCTTAGGTATGAAATCCCTCCTCTCCCCCACTATATATAGGGCCAAGGGAGAGGGGGAGGGCGCAGCCTTGCCCCTTCCTCCAAGGAAGGGTGCGGCCAAGGGTGGGGAGGAGTCCATCCTCCCCAAGGCACCTCGGAGGTGCCTTCCCCCTTTAGGACTCTCCCCTTTTTCTCTTCTCTTGGCGCATGGGCCTCTTGGGGCTGGTGCCCTTGACCCATGTAGGCCAAGGCGCACCCCCTACAGCCCATGTGGCCCCCCGGGGCAGGTGGACCCACCCGGTGGGCCCCCCGGGACCCCTCCGGTGGTCCCGGTACAATACCGATAACCCCAAAACTTGTCCCGATGGCCGAAACAGCACTTCCTATATATAATTCTTTACTTTCGGACCATTCCGGAACTCCTCGTGACGTCCGGGATCTCATCCGGGACTCCGAACAATATTCGGGTTACTGCATACACATATCTTCATAACCCTAGCGTCACCGAACCTTAAGTGTGTAGACCCTACGGGTTCGGGAGACATGCAGACATGACCGAGATGTTCTCTGGTCAATAACCAACAGCGGGATCTGGATACCCATGATGGCTCCCACATGTTCCACGATGATCTCATCGGATGAACCACGATGTCAAGGACTTAATCAATCCCGTATTCAATTCCCTTTGTCTATCGGTATGTTACTTGCCCGAGATTCGATCGTCGGTATCCGATACCTTGTTCAATCTCGTTACCGGCAAGTCACTTTACTCGTTCCGTAACACATCATCCCGTGATCAACTCCTTGGTCACATTGCGCATATGATGATGTCCTACCGAGTGGGCCCAGAGATACCTCTCCGTTTACACGGAGTGACAAATCCCAGTCTCGATCCGCATAAAACAATAGATACTTTCGGAGATACCTGTAGTGCACCTTTATAGTCACCCAGTTACGTTGTGACGTTTGATACACCCAAAGCACTCCTACGGTATCCAGGAATTACACGCTCTCATGGTCGAAGGAAGAGATACTTGACATTGGCAAAGCTCTAGCAAATGAACTACACGATCTTTGTGCTAGGCTTAGGATTGGGTCTTGTCCATCACATCATTCTCCTAATGATGTGATCCCATTATCAACGACATCCAATGTCCATGGTTAGGAAACCGTAACCATCTGTTGATCAACGAGCTAGTCAACTAGAGGCTTACTAGGGACATGGTGTTGTCTATGTATTCACACGTGTATTATGATTTCCGGATAATACAGTTATAGCATGAATAAAAGACTATTATCATGAACAAAGAAATATAATAATAATAATACTTTTATTATTGCCTCTAGGGCATATTTCCAACACTGATTTGACAACAATATCATCAATATAAACTTCAAGTATGATATCGAGTAAATCATGAAAAATCAAATTCATAGCCCTTTGATATGTGGCTCCAGCAATTTTTAATCCGAATGTCATCACTGTCCACTAGAATAAACCAAGGAAACTAGGACATCGGAAAGTTGTTTTGTACATGTCCTCTTCATCCATAAAAATTTGATTGTATCCGGCATTACCATATAGAAAGCTAATAACCTTATGTCCAGAAGCATCATTAATAAGCATATCGGCTATTGGCATGGGATACTCATCTTTGGATGTAACCCTATTAAAATCTCTGAAGTCAATGCACACCCTCAACTTGCCGGATCCCTTCTTCTCCACTGGGACAATGTTAGAAATCCACTCAGCATACCTACAAGGTCAAATGAAATTAGCTTCAAGCAGTCGACCGATCTCTTCCTTGATCCGGTCATATGTTTTCGGATTAAACTTTCTGGCCGACTGTTTATAAGGTCTAAAACCGGCCTTTATAGGCAACCGATGCTCCACTAGCTCTCGGCTCAACCCTGGCATCTCATGATATTCCCATGCAAAGCAACAAACATATTCTTTCAATAGCTCGATTAATTTAGCCTTACAATCGGCTTTCAAATTTTTGTTTATAAATGTCGGTCGAGTGATGAACCATCTCCAATATATATCTCTTCTAAAGGATCAGCCGATGTAAAACCTTGTCCTAGTTTATCCATGTCATCCAACTCCTCTATATACTCATACATATCGTCCTCACTGGACCGATATTTTACAAGACGCTTTTGTAACCACTCGGAATTAGGATCCATTTAAACATATCATACCTTGGAGCCGATTGCATTCAGTCGGATTTAAAGACACGGGCACAAAACCATTCTTGGTTGCGCTGAGAAAATCAAACTCTGATAAGTCACGTCCCATCAAGCAAGTAGCATTGGGATGTTGCCAATCCACCGATGCATCGGCCAAAGCAACACAGGTCGAGTTATCCGCATGAATGACTTCCACTTCATCATCAACCCACTGAATCAAAAACTGGTGCATAGTGGATGGCACGCACTGGTTTGCATGAACCCAATCACGGCCTAGTATAACATTGTAGTTACCTTGCACCTTAGCGACAAAGAATGCAGTAGCCAAAGTTTTGCTTCCGACTGTAAGCTCCACATACATTACACCTTTGCCTTCAGTTTTCTCTTTGCCTTCAAACCCGTTGAGCACCATATTGGTCTTGATCAATTCTTCATCAAGCAAACCCAATTTCTTGAAGACCGAATAGGGCATAAGATTTACCACAACACCTCCATCCACAAGCATCCGAGTGAGCGGCGACCCATTGATATGACCTCTGAGATATAACTGATTCAGATGCGTTACTGGTTCTTTTGGCTTCTCGAATATTGCATTTTTAGGGCCAAAATCCAGCTGAGCCACCTCCCCTTCCTCATTTACAGCACGAAACTCAGCAAGTAAGTAATACACCATATTGATATCCATACCTTCATGAACCGGCGTAGATTCATAGTCCAACATATCAACCTCCTTCTCGAGTGCATCCACCGATTCTGAAATTTGTCCGAGTGAAGAGGAAGCAATAGGTAACATAGACGATGCAATGATTGTGCCATCCTCTTTTGGTAATGTAGGTACTGCTGTGATCGGTGTAAAAGCCACTGCCTCTTGTATTTGTTTGGGCCTCCACACTTGTTTTGCTGGAACCATGGGTCGAGTGTCAATGAACAACTTATCCCTTTGTTTCTCGGCCTCCTGTTCTGCCATCTCTTGACTCCTTAACACCTGTAGTTTCCTCTTTTGTGTCTTCGTTAGCCCTGGAGGACACTACTTTGGCTGAGTGTATTTAGGATCTCCCGTTTTTACCTGGCTGGTGCTTGCTTCATGGTCATTAGCCGAGTGCTTTGGCGCGATAGCAAGTATCGGCTCAGTCGGATTGCTATGCACAATCGGCTGTTGTATGGCGAATGTTTCGGTGCCCAAGATAAGTGAGTCGGCATCCATTTTCTCCTTGCCTTTTCTCGACTCAACTGCTGCAACACTTGGTGATTTAACACGCCATTCTTTTCGAGTTTCCGGATGCATGAAATTTCCACTCGGGCGCATCTTTTTACTCTGATGGAATCCACTCGGATGGATATCATGTTGGGTAACGTAGCAGAAATTCAAAATTTTCCTACGTGTCACCAAGATCTATCTATGGAGAAACCAGCTACGAGTAGAAGGAGAGTGCATCTACATACCCTTGTAGATCGCTAAGCGGAAGCGTTCAAGTGAACGGGGTTGATGAAGTCGTACTCGTCGTGATTCAA
This sequence comes from Triticum aestivum, assembly GCF_018294505.1. Taxonomy (NCBI): domain Eukaryota; kingdom Viridiplantae; phylum Streptophyta; class Magnoliopsida; order Poales; family Poaceae; genus Triticum; species Triticum aestivum. The sequence continues at coordinate 524,221,963 of NC_057807.1, forward strand.
ATCACCGATGATCAAGTGCCGAACGCACGGCACCTCCGCGTTCAACACACGTACAGCCCGGTGACGTATCCCACGCCTTGATCCAGCAAGGAGAGAGGGAGAGGTTGAGGAAGACTCCATCCAGCAGCAGCACAACAGCGTGGTGGTGGTGGAGGAGCGTGGCAATCCTGCAGGGCTTCGCCAAGCACCACGGGAGAAGAGGAGTACTTGGGAGAGGGGGAGGGCTGCGCCAGAACTTCGTGTGAAGCTCCCATGCGTCTCCCCACTATATATAGGGGTGGAGGGGCTGGTTTCTTGCCCTCCAAGTCCATTGGGGCGTTGGCCAAGGTGGGAGGAAAGAAATCCCATCATTTCCTTCCCCACCGATTGTTATCCCCCCTTTTTAGGGATCTTGATCTTATCCCTTCGGGATATGATCTTATTCCTTCTAAGGGGGGATCTTGGTGCGCCTTGACCAGGGGTGTGGGGCCTTGCCCCCACTACCCACGTTCATCTGGGTCCCCCCATGCAGGTGGGCCCCACTCCGGAACCTTCTAGAACCTTCCCGGTACAATACCGAAAAATCCCGAACATTTTCCGATGGCCAAAATAGGACTTCCCATATATAAATCTTTACCTCCGGACCATTCCGGAACTCCTCGTGACGTCCGGGATCTCATCCGGGACTCCGAACAACATTCGGTAACCACATACAAACTTCCTTTATAACCCTAGCGTCATCGAACCTTAAGTGTGTAGACCCTACGAGTTCGGGAGACATGCAGACATGACCGAGACGTTCTCCGGTCAATAACCAACAGCGGGATCTGGATACCCATGATGGCTCCCACATGTTCCACGATGATCTCATCGGATGAACCACAATGTCAAGGACTTAATCAATCCCGTATTCAATTCCCTTTGTCTATCGGTATGTTACTTACCCGAGATTCGATCGTCGGTATCCAATACCTTGTTCAATCTCGTTACCGGCAAGTCACTTTACTCGTTCCATAACACATCATCCCGTGATCAACTCCTTGGTCACATTGCGCATATGATGATGTCCTACCGAGTGGGCCCAGAGATACCTCTCCGTTTACACGGAGTGACAAATCCCAGTCTCGATCCGCATAAAACAATAGATACTTTCGGAGATACCTGTAGTGCACCTTTATAGTCACCCAGTTACGTTGTGACGTTTGATACACCCAAAGCACTCCTACGGTATCCAGGAGTTACACGCTCTCATGGTCAAAGGAAGAGATACTTGACATTGGCAAAGCTCTAGCAAACGAACTACACGATCTTTGTGCTAGGCTTAGGATTGGGTCTTGTCCATCACATCATTCTCCTAATGATGTGATCCCGTTATCAACGACATCCAATGTCCATAGCCAGGAAACCATGACTATCTGTTGATCACAACGAGCTAGTCAACTAGAGGCTCACTAGGGACATATTGTGGTCTATGTATTCACACGTGTATTACGATTTCCGGATAATACAGTTATAGCATGAATAAAAGACAATTATCATGAACAAGGAAATATAATAATAACACTTTTATTATTGCCTCTAGGGCATATTTCCAACAGTCTCCCACTTGCACTAGAGTCAATAATCTAGTTCACATCGCCATGTGATTAACACTAACAGGTCACATCGCCATGTGACTAATACCCAAGAGTTTTAGGTTTGATCATGTTGCTTGTGAGAGAGGTTTTAGTCAACGGGTCCGAACCTTTCAGATCCGTGTGTGCTTTACAAATCTCTATGTCATCTCCTAGATGTAGCTACCACGCTCTATTTGGAGCTATTCCAAATAACTGTTCTACTTGGAGCTATACTAAAAGTTGCTCCATTATACGTATCCGGTATTTCTACTCAGAGCTATCCGGATAGGTGTTAAGCTTGCATCGACATAACTCTTTACGTCGAACTCTTTATCACCTCCATAATTGAGAAAATTCCTTAGTCCACTAGTTATTAAGGATAACTTTGACCGCTGTCCTGTGATCCATTCTTGGATCACTCTTGTACCCCTTGACTGACTCATGGCAAGGCACACTACAGGTGCGGTACACAGCATAGCATACTGTAGAGAGCCTATGATAAAAGCATAGGGGACGACCTTCGTCCTTTCTCTCTATTCTGTCGTGGTCGAGATTTTAAGTCTTAACTTCATACCTTACATCTCAGGCAAGAATTCTTTCTTTGACTGATCCATCTTGAACACCTTCAAGATCATGTCAAGGTACGTGCTCATTTGAAAGTACTATTAAGCATTTTGATCTATCTTATAGATCTTGATGCTTATTGTTCAAGTAGCCTAATCCAGGTTTTCCATTGAAAAACAGTTTTCAAATAACCCTATATGCTTTCTAGAAATTCTACATCATTTCTGATCATCAATATGTCAACAACATATACTCATCAGAAATTCTATAGTGCTCCCACTCACTTCTTTGGAAATACAAGTTTCTCATAAACTTTGTACAAACCCAAAATCTTTGATCATCATCAAAGCATACATTCCAACTCCGAGATGCTCACTCCAGTCCTTAGAAGGATTGCTGGAGCTTTGCATACTTATTAGCATCTTTCGGGATTGACAAAACCTTCCGGTTGTATCACATACAACCTTTCCTCAAGAAAATCGTCGAGGAAACAATGTTTTGACATCCTATCAGCAAGATTTCATAAATAATGCAGTAATCGCTAATATAATTCCAACAGACTCTTAGCATCGCTACGAGTGAGAAAATCTCATCGTAGTCAACTCCTTGAACTTGTCGGAAAACATCTTAATGACAAGTCGAGCTTTCTTAATGGTAATTCTTACCATCATTGTCTGTCTTCCTTTTAAAATCCATCCGTACTCATTTGCCTTACGACCATCGAGCCGTTCTGCCAAAGTCTTCACTTTGTTTTCATAAATGGATCCTCTCTCGAATTTTATGGCCTCAAGCCATTTATCGGAATCCGGGCCCACCATCGCTTCTCCATAGCTCGTAGGCTCATTGTTGTCTAGCAACATGACTTCCAAGACAGGATTACGTACCACTCTCAAGTAGTACGCATCCTTGTCATCCTACGAGGTTTGGGAGTGACTTGATCTGAAGTTTCATGATCACTATCATAAGCTTCCACTTCAATTGGTGTAGGTGCCACGGGAACAACTTCCTGTGCCCTGCTACACACTGGTTGAAGTGATGGTTCAATAACCTCATCAAGTCTCCACCATCCTCCCACTCAATTCTTTCGAGAGAAACCTTTCCTCGAGAAAGGACCTGATTCAAGAAACAATCCTTTATTGCTTTTGGATCTGAGACAGGAGGTATACCCAACTGTTTTGGGTGTCCTATGAAGATGCATTTATCCGCTTTGGGTTCTAGCTTATCAGCCTGAAACTTTTTCACATAAGCGTCGTAGCCCCAAACTTTTAAGAAACGACAACTTAGGTTTCTCTAAACCATAATTCATACGGTGTCATCTCAACGGAATTACGTGGTGCCCTATTTAAAGTGAATGTGGTTGTCTCTAATGCCTAACCCATGAACGATAGTGGTAATACGATAAGAGACATCATGGTATGCATCATATCCAATAGGGTGCAGTTATGATGTTCGGACACACCATCACACTATGGTGTTCCAGGCGGTATTAATTGCGAAACAATTTCCACAATGTCTTAATTGTGTGCCAAAACTCGTAACTCAGATACTCATCTCTATGATCTTATCATAGACATTTTATCCTCTTGTCACGATGATCTTCAACTTTACTCTGAAATTACTTGAACCATTCAATAATTCAGACTTGTGTTTCATCACGTAAATATATTCAACATCTACTCGAATCATCTGTGAAGTAAGAACATAATGATATTCACTGCATGCCTCAGCACTCATTGGACTACACACATCAAAATGTGTTACTTCCAACAAGTTGCTATCTTGTTCCATCTTACTGAAACCGAGGCTTTTCAGTCATCTTGCCCATGTGGTATGATTTGCATATCTCAAGTGATTCAAAATCAAGTGAGTTCAAACGGTCCATTTTCATGGAGTTTCTTCATGCATATATACCAATAGACATGGTTCACATGTCTCAAACTTTTCAAAAATGAGTGAGTCCAAAGATCCATCAACATGGAGCTTCTTCATGCATTTTATACCGATATGACTTACGTGGCAGTGCCACAAATAGGTGGTACTATCATTACTATCTTTTGGCATGAACATGTGTATCACTACGATCGAGATTTCAATGAACCATTCATTTTAGGTGCAAGACCATTGAAGGTATTATTCAAATAAACAGAGTAACCATTATTCTCTTTAAATGAATAACCGTATTGCGATAGACATAATCCAATCATGTCTATGCTCAACGCAAACACCAAATCTCGATGGTAGAGGGAGCGTGCGATGCTTGATCATATCAACATTGGAAACACTTCCAACACATATCGTCAGCTCACCTTTAGCTAGTCTCCGTTTATGCCGTAGCTTTTATTTCGAGTTACTAACACTTAGCAACCGAACCGGTATCTTATACCCTGGTGCTACTAGGAGTACTAGTAAAGTACACATTAACATAATGTATATCCAATATACTTCTATCGACCTTGCCAGCCTTCTCATCTACCAAGTATGTAGGGTAATTCTGCTCTAGTGACTGTTCCCCTTATTACAGAAGCACTTAGTCTCGGGTTTGGGTTCAACCTTGGGTTTCTTCACTGGAGCAGCAGCTGATTTGCCGTTTCATGAAGTATCCCTTCTTGCCCTTGCCCTTCTTGAAACTAGTGGTTTCACCAACCATCAACAATTGATGCTCCTTCTTGATTTCTACTTTCGCGGTGTCAAACATCGTGAATACCTCAAGGATCATCTTATTTATCCCTGATATGTTATAGTTCATCACGAAGCTCTAGCAGCTCGGTGGCAATGACTTTGGAGAAACATCACTATCTCATTTGGAAGATCAACTCCCACTCAATTCAAGTGATTGTTGCACTCAGACAATCTGAGCACAAGCTCAACGATTGAGATTTTCTCCCTTAGTTTGCAGGCTAAGAAAATCGTCGGAGGTCTCATACCTCTTGACGTGGGCACGAGCCTGAACTCCCAATTTCAGCCCTCGAAACATCTCATATGTTCTGTGACGTTTCGAAAACATCTTTAGTGCCTCAACTCTAAACCGTTTAACTGAACTATCACGTAGTTATCAAAACGTGTATGTCCGATGTTCGCAACATCCACAAACGACGTTTGGGGTTCAGCACACTGAGCAGTGCATTAAGGACATAAGCTTTCTACTGTCCGCATAATTGCTACTATCAACTTTCAACTATATTTTCTCTAGGAACATGTCTAAAACAGTAGAACTAAAGCGCGAGCTACGACATAATTTGCAAAAGGTCTTTTGACTATGTTCAAGATAATTAAGTTCATCTTATGAACTCCCACTCAGATAGACATCCCTCTGGTCATCTAAGTGATTACATGATCCGAGTCAACTAGGTCGTGTCCGATCATCACGTGAGACGGACTAGTCATCATCGGTGAACATCTTCATGTTGATCGTATCTGCTATACGACTCATGCTCGACCTTTCGGTCTCCATGTTCCGAGGCCATGTCTGCACATGCTAGGCTCGTCAAGTTAACCCTAAGTGTTTTTGATGTGTAAAACTGTCTTACACCCGTTGTATGTGAACGTAAGAATCCATCACACCCGATCATCACGTGGTGCTTAGAAGCGACGAACTGTAGCAACGGTGCACAGTTAGGGGAGAACACTTCTTGAAATTTTGTAAGGGATCATCTTATTTACTACCGTCGTCCTAAGTAAACAAGATGCATAAACATGATAAACATCACATGCAATCAAATAGTGACATGATATGGCCAGTATCATTTTGCTCCTTTTGATCTCCATCTTCGGGGCTCCGTGATCATCATCGTCACCGGCATGACACCATGATCTCCATCATCATGATCTCCATCATCGTGTCTTCATGAAGTTGTCTCGCCAACTATTACTTCTACTACTATGGCTACCGGTTAGCAATAAAGTAAAGTAATTACATGGCGTTGTTCAATGACACGCAGGTCATACAATAAATTAAAGACAACTCCTATGGCTCCTGCCGGTTGTCATACTCATCGACATGCAAGTCGTGAATCCTATTATAAGAACATGATCAATCTCATACATCACATATCATTCATCACATTCTTCTTGGCCATATCACATCACAAAGCATACCCTGCAAAAACAAGTTAGACGTCCTCTAATTGTTGTTGCATGTTTTACGTGGCTGCTATGGGTTTCTAGCAAGAACGTTTCTTACCTACGCAAAACCACAACGTGATATGCCAATTGCTATTTACCCTTCATAAGGACCCTTTTCATCGAATCCGTTCTGACTAAAGTGGGAGAGACTGGCACCCGCTAGCCACCTTATGCACCAAGTGCATGTCAATCGGTGGAACCTGTCTCACGTAAGAGTACGTGTAAGGTTGGTCCGGGCCGCTTCATCCCACAATACCGTCGAAACAAGATTGGACTAGTAACGGTAAGCATATTGAACAACATCAACGCCCGCAACTACTTTGTGTTCTACTCGTGCAAAGAATCTACGCAATAGACCTAGCTCATGATGCCACTGTTGGGGAACGTAGCAGAAATTCAAAATTTTCCTACGTGTCACCAAGATCTATCTATGAAGATACTAGCAACGAGGGAAGGAGAGTGCATCTACATACCCTTGTAGATCGCTAAGCAGAAGTGTTCAAGTGAACGGGGTTGATGAAGTTGTACTCGTCGTGATTCAAATCACCGATGATCAAGTGCCGAACGCACGGCACCTCCGCGTTCAACACACGTACAGCCCGGTGACGTATCCCATGCCTTGATCCAGCAAGGAGAGAGGGAGAGGTTGAGGAAGACTCCATCCAGCAGCAGCACAACGGCGTGGTGGTGGTGGAGGAGCGTGGCAATCCTGCAGGGCTTCGCCAAGCACCACGGGAGAAGAGGAGTACTTGGGAGAGGGGGAGGGCTGCGCCAGAACTTCGTGTGAAGCTCCCATGCGTCTCCCCACTATATATAGTGGTGGAGGGGCTGGTTTCTTAACCTCCAAGTCCATTTGGGCGTTGGCCAAGGTGGGAGGAAAGAAATCCCATCATTTCCTTCCCCACCGATTGTTATCCCCCCTTTTTAGGGATCTTGATCTTATCCCTTCGGGATATGATCTTATTCCTTCTAAGGGGGGATCTTGGTGCGCCTTGACCAGGGGTGTGGGGCCTTGCCCCCACTACCCACGTTCATGTGGGTCCCCCCATGCAGGTGGGCCCCACTTCGGAACCTTCTAGAACCTTCCCGGTACAATACCGAAAAATCCCGAACATTTTTCGGTGGCCAAAATAGGACTTTCCATATATAAATCTTTACCTCCGGACCATTCCGGAACTCCTCGAGACGTCCGGGACTCCGAACAACATTCGGTAACCACATACAAACTTCCTTTATAACCCTAGCGTCATCGAACCTTAAGTGTGTAGACCCTACGGGTTCGGGAGACATGCAGACATGACCGAGACGTTCTCCGGTCAATAACCAACAGCGGGATCTGGATACCCATGATGGCTCCCACATGTTCCACGATGATCTCATCGGATGAACCACGATGTCAAGGACTTAATCAATCCCATATTCAATTCCCTTTGTCTATCGGTATGTTACTTGCCCGAGATTCGATCGTCGGTATCCAATACCTTGTTCAATCTCGTTACCGGCAAGTCACTTTACTCGTTCCGTAACACATCGTCCCGTGATCAACTCCTTGGTCACATTGCGCATATGATGATGTCCTACCGAGTGGGCCCAGAGATACCTCTCCGTTTACACGGAGTGACAAATCCCAGTCTCGATCCGCATAAAACAATAGATACTTTCGGAGATACCTGTAGTGCACCTTTATAGTCACCCAGTTACGTTGTGACGTTTGATACACCCAAAGCACTCCTACAGTATCCAGGAGTTACATGCTCTCATGGTCAAAGGAAGAGATACTTGACATTGGCAAAGCTCTAGCAAACGAACTACACGATCTTTGTGCTAGGCTTAGGATTGGGTCTTGTCCATCACACCATTCTCCTAATGATGTGATCCCGTTATCAACGACATCCAATGTCCATAGCCAGGAAACCATGACTATCTGTTGATCACAACGAGCTAGTCAACTAGAGGCTCACTAGGGACATATTTTGGTCTATGTATTCACACGTGTATTACGATTTCCGGATAATACAGTTATAGCATGAATAAAAGACAATTATCATGAACAAGGAAATATAATAATAACACTTTTATTATTGCCTCTAGGGCATATTTCCAACATATCACTCAGATGGAATTCATTCAGATAGAATCTACTCGGCCTCATTTTTTCACTCGGATAGCTTCCACCTGGGTGCATTCTTACACTCGAATAATTTCCATCCAGTCGCATGTTTTGACCAGCCGACCGATAGTTACCGATATTCAGTCGGCCATTATATGAGTATTCAAGTCGATCCCAAACAGTTTGCTTTTGCTCTTCTTGAAACAACACCTTTGGTCCACTCAATTTCATATACTGACTGAACATATCATCTGATGGTGACCTTGGTCGTTTCGAGTATGATGGCCAGTTAGAGCTGGAACCAGCCGACTGATTAGCATATTTGGACAGCAACATATCAAAAGTTGGCTTGATCCGCTTGCATTGCACTTTAGCTTCGTTCCTCTTCCATTTGCCAACTTCTGGACTCTTGGGCTTGACAAATCTTATACGAGCATCTTCTTACACTTGTAGTTGCCCCCCGAGTGTAGGATTCTTGATGGTGATTTTGATCACTTCCTTGCCATCGGGTTGCTTATCAAGCGCAACATGTCTCCCCACGACCGTGTTGCCTTCCTTGTCTTTCCTGGGCTCACCAACAATTATGTTAGCTTTATTAGCAGATTCGGCTACCTTCGGCCGAATGAGTAGCTTTTCCCCCTCCAAATCCATGGTATTCATTGGAAAAGGTTGTTTATCAACTTGCATCTCAGAAAAATTCAATCGTCCGTCATTAATGGCCGATTGTATCTGTCGTAGAAAAACATTGCAATCGTTAGTAGCATGAGAAAAAGAATTATGATACTTGCAATAAGCACGCCGTTTTAGCTCTTCAAACAACGGTAAAGTATGAGATATTCTAATAATCATAGCCTGCAGCAAAGCATCAAATATTCTATCACACTTAGCAATGTTAAAAGTAAATTTCATCTCTTCATCATGATTCTTATGAATCAGTTTCAGATCATTGCAAGTAAAGGGTTTGGCCTTAGATGGCCAAACAAATTCAGTAGCAAAAACATCACCCTCATCGTCCGAGTGATCACTATCATATTCCACCATATTCATCTTTGGACGATCGGCTTTGTATCTATGCACTTCTTTGAGATCTTTGCTTCTGTTTTCCTGAGCCAAAGCCCTTTGTAAGACTTGGTTGATATTTAAGAACTCATAGCCTTCTAGCTTTTCTCTAATGGGAGTTCTCAAACCACTCAGCACTAGGTCCGCCAAGTCCCTCTCGGTTATCACCAAACTAAAACACCAGTTTTTTGTTTCTCTGAATATCTTGACGTAATCGGAAACCGATTCATCATGCTTTTGTTCAACCGATGTTAGACGTGACAACTTGAGTTCATTATCACCGCTATAAAAGTGATCATGAAATTTCTGCTCTAGCTGTGACCAAACCCGAATGGAACCATGTGGTAAAGAAGAAAACCATGAAAATGCGGTACCAGTTAATGACAAAGGAAATAAACGCACTTTCAACTCATTTAGTGAGCCTGCTTCACCTAGTTGTGCTAAGTATTGACTAACATGCTCCCATGTGGTTTTTGTGACCTCTCCATTGAACTTAACAAAATCTGGAATCTTATATCACGGAGGGCACTGGATGGCCTCAAAGTACTCGGGGTACGGCTTTTGGTAAATTCGATTCCGAGGTAACTCAACTCCAAAATTCTCTCGAAGCATCTTAGCCATCTCCTCTCTAAGATTAGCTAAACCATCATCCATAGTGGACGATGAAGCTTGTGTTAGTGGCATAGGAGGAGTAGGGTTACTAGATGTAGGTAGGAATTGTGGCATGTATGTCGACCCATAATTTGGTAGTGGTCGAGTGGTTGTAGCTGTAGGTAGGGTTTGGTTCGGCGTTGCCACCGAACCTGGCATGCTCATAATAGGGTTGATGGGTGCAGTCACAATCTGATTTGTTTGGATAGGATAATAAGCCATCGGCACGGGAGGCGCCGATGCAATAGGTAAAGCCAGATTAGGTTTTTGCACACTAGCAGCTACACCGTCATTACCACTAGACGATTGAGATGTATTCTTCTGAGCATTAGTATTTTCTATGAAAGTTTGATAGACTAGATTGTTACCATCAGCAATACGACTTTCAATCTCAGCCCACTGCTCAGGAGAAAAGGCAGTACTTATAGAGGGTTTAACCTGCTCGGCTTGAAGAGGAGGGAACTTGATTTCTTCAATCAGAGTGATGTTGCCTTGGCGATCCTTCTTGAACTTTGCAAGGAACTTCTGCAAGTCCTTCTCCTCGCGCGCCTTCTTGTACTCCTCATAGATTTGGCGATGATCGGCCGATATCTCATCAAGACGAGGCTTAATGATGTTATCAGCGTCTACCTCAGATGGCTTGGGAAGATCAGACATGGTGGATGATGATGATTGATCTTCGGTCCCCAGAGGAGTCGCCAAAAAGTGTGTTGACACACGAACACGTCATGTGTACCCTCGATGCCGGGGGTGAAGCACCGCAGCTCACGTCGAAGGAGACCCGACTGACAGCGCGATACGCAAGACTGTCGACGGGCGCTTTTGCAGACCCGAAAACCCCACACCCTCGGGAAGGACCCCGTCAGGGAGTGCGGCGGCTATGGGCTGCCCTGGGTCGATTCGCTCTCCCCTAGAGCCTCGGGATTCGCAGCTCTCAAACACGAAGAACAGCGAAGAACGAGAGAGAAAAACGATGGAGAGATAAAACATAGACAGGAAAAAGTAGTATATTGATTTGTTCGATTGTGTGTTGTTCAATCGGCCATCACCCCCAATATATATAAGAGGCATATGGACTTCCCGTACAAGTAAAGGATTCATCTAGGCTTTCCTTACAAGAAATTACATCAATTCACGCCCTAGAGTCCTACTTCTATTCCAACTCGGATTCAGTCTGGATCTGGCCCAACTTCTGTCTTCCTCCTTGCGCGGGCCACCGAGCTTGCATATGATCTCCGATCAAGACGGCCCAAATATTAAACTTGTGCGCCTCGATGATACGAACAACTCTCATGTTGATTACTTTTTCAAATAAGGCCATCTTGAATACTTCTCGAGGTCATCTTTACCTTCCAATCGGACTCAGTCTTGCAGTAGACTAGATTATCTGAGTCTCGTAGTGAATTTGTAGGCCATATGCTATCTCTGATGATGATGACTCCAAAACCAAAGTTTACCGGCTTGATGATACGCATAACTTCTCTATTGAACACTTCTTCATCTGAAGTCATCTTGATAAACTTTCGGGCACATGTTCAGTTTCACTCGGATTCGAGCTCATCCACTCGGATATTAGAGACTTTCACTCAGACTGTCTGACTGGACTTTTTCACTCGGAAAACAATCTTTCACTCGGATGACTATATTTTCACTCGAAAAGCAATATCTTACTTGATCGGCAAGTTTTCATTCCGATGGTAATCTTTTCACTCGGAATATTTTCATCTGGAGGACAATTTCACTCGGATGACTATATTTTTATTCGGATAATAATAAGTTCATCTGGTCAGCAAACTTCCACTCGACCGGTAATTTTCACTCGCCCGGTAAATTTTCACTCGGATGATAAGCTTTTTCACTCGGATTTCCGACTGAAAACACAGCCTGATCTTGTCTTGTCTCTCCAGGCCTCATACGACCTCGGATTGAGATGAATTATATATGAAAATCGATCAACTCGATGAGATGAAACTTTTCAGTGTTGAAGGTTTTTCGATTCAATGTCGTATTGAGGGCCGAATTACTCACGCATTGCATCAGACACTCATCAACATGTGTCTGGTGTCAAGCGTAATATTTTGGTCTCTGGCCCGTCCAAACCGTATTGACTGTAACTTTTGCATATGAACTCGGATTAAGATGATTTATATATGAAAATCAATTGCCTCGACGAGACGAAGACAATTCCTTTAGAGTGCTCCTTCAGAGGTCATATTGAGGGTGTAATCGGCTGGAAAGCACTCAGAACACTAAATTTTGTCACTCGGAGTACAACTTCGGCCACTGAGATGAGGTCGAATGGTGATAGCCTAAATATCAAACAATGTGAAACTCTCTCATGCTGAAAATCCTTTCTCTCTGTATTTTGCCAAAATCAGGTGTCAACATGGTGCTTGATCGGTCGGGCCGTGAAGACGTATGACTACATCAATCGTGTTGTGCTAATGCTTCCGCTTACGGTCTACGAGGGTACATAGACAACACTCTCCCCTCTCGTTGCTATGCATCACCATGATCTTGCGTGTGCGTAGGAATTTTTTGAAATTACTACGTTCCCCAACAGTGGTATCAGAGCCTAGGTTTTATTCTTTGATGTTATATGCACGAGTAGAACACAAGTAAGTTGTGGGCGATAGAAGTCATACTGCTTACCAGCATGTCATACTTCGATTCGGCGGTATTGTTGGATGAAGCGGCCCGGACCGACATTACGCGTACGCTTGCGCGAGACTGGTTCTACCGACGTGCTTTAAACACAGGTGGCTGGCGGGTGTCAGTTTCTCCAACTTTAGTTGAACCGAGTGTGGCTACGCCCGGTCCTTGAGAAGGTTAAAACAGCACTAACTTGACGAAGTATCATTGTGGTTTTGATGCGTAGATAAGAATAGTTCTTGCTCAGCCCGTAGCAGCCACGTAAATCTTACAACAACAAAGTAGAGGACGCCTAACTTGTTTTTGCAGGGCATGTTGTGATGTGATATGGTCAAGACGTGATGCTATATTTTATTGTATGAGATGATCATGTTTTGTAACCGAGTTATCGGCAACTGACAGGAGCCATATGGTTGTCGCTTTATTGTATGCAATGCAATTGTCCTGTAATTGCTTTACTTTATCACTAAGCGGTAGCGATAGTCATAGAAGCAATAGTTGGCGAGACAAAAACAATGCTACGATGGAGATCAAGGTGTCACGCCGGTGACGATGGTGATCATGACGGTGCTTCGGAGATGGAGATCACAAGCACAAGATGATGATGGCCATATCATATCACTTATATTGATTGCATGTGATGTTTATCTTTTATGCATCTTATCTTGCTTTGATTGACGGTAGCATTATAAGATGATCTCTCACTAAATTTCAAGATAAAGGTGTTCTCCCTGAGTATGCACCGTTGCCAAAGTTCGTTGTGCCCAGACACCACGTGATGATCGGGTGTGATAAGATCTATGTCCATCTACAACGGGTGCAAGCCAGTTTTGCACACGCAGAATACTCAGATTAAACTTGACGAGCCTAGCATATGCAGATATGGCCTCAAAACACTGAAACCGAAAGGTCGAGCGTGAATCATATAGTAGATATGATCAACATAGTGATGCTCACCATTGAAAACTACTCCATTTCACGTGATGATCAGTTATGGTTTAGTTGATTTGGATCACGTGATCACTTAGATGATTAGAGGGATGTCTATCTAAGTGGGAGTTCTTAAGTAATATGATTAATTGAACTTTAATTTATAATGAACTTAGCCTTATAGTATTTTGCAAATTATGTTGTAGATCAATAGCTCGCGTTGTTGTTTCCCTATGTTTTATATGTGTTCCTAGAGAAAACTAAGTTGAAAGATGATAGTAGCAATGATACGGACTGGGTCCGTGATCTGAGGTTTATCCTCATTGCTGCACAGAAGAATTATGTCCTTGATGCACCGCTAGGTGACAAATCTATTGCAGGAGCAGATGCAGACGTTGTGAACGTTTGGCTAGCTCAAAATGATGACTACTTGATAGTTTAGTGCACCATGCTTAAACGGCTTAGAATCGGGACTTCAAAGACGTTTTGAACGTCATGGACCATATGAGATGTTCCAGGATTTGAAGTTAATATTTCAAGCAAATACCCGAGTTGAGAGATATGAAGTCTCCAACAAGTTCTATAGCTAAAAGATGGAGGAGAATCGCTCAACTAGTGAGCATGTGCTCAGATTGTCTGGGTACTACAATCGCTTGAATCAAGTGGGAGTTAATCTTCGAGATAAGATAGTGATTGACAGAGTTCTCTAGTCACCATCACCAAGTTACTAGAACTTCATGATGAACTATAGTATGCAAGGGATGACAAAAACGATTCCCGAGCTCTTCTGATGTTGAAATCGACGAAGGTAGAAATTAAGAAAGAGCATCAAGTGTTGATGATTGACAAGACCACTAGTTTCAAGAAAAGGGCAAAGGGAAAGAAAGGGAAACTTCAAGTAGAATGGCAAACAAGTTGTCACTCCCATGAAGAAGCCCAAAGCTGGACCAAAGCCTGAAACTGGGTGCTTCTACTGCAAAGGAAATGGTCACTGGAAGCGGAAATGCCCTGAATATTTGGTGGATAAGAAGGATGGCAAAGTGAACAAGGGTATATTTGATATACAGGTTATTGATGTGTACCTTACTAGTGTTTATAGTAGCCCCTGAGTATTTGATACTTGTTCAGCTGCTAAGATTAGTAACTCGAAACAGGAGTTACAAAATAAACAAGGACTAGTTGAAGAGGAAGTGACGATGAGTGTTGGAAGTAGTTCCAAGATTGATATGATCATCATCGCACACTCCCTATACTTTCGGGATTAGTGTTAAACCTAAATAAATGTTATTTGGCATTTGCATTGAGCATGAATATGATTTGATCATGTTTATTGCAATACGGTTATTCATTTAAAGTTAGAGAATAATTGTTGTTCTGTTTACATGAATAAAACCTTCAATGGTCATACACCCAATGAAAATAGTTTGTTGGATCTCGATCGTAGTGATACACATATCATAATATTGATGCCAAAAGATGCAAAGTTAATAATGATAGTGAAACTTATTTGTGGCAGTGCCGTTTGGGTCATATCAGTGTAAAGCGCATGAAGAAACTCCATAAAGATGGATTTTCGGAATCACTTGGTTATGAATCATTTGATGCTTGCGAACTGTGCCTTTTGAGCAAGATGACTAAAACTCTGTTCTCCGGAACAATGGAATGAGCTACTGACTTGTTGGAAATAATACATACCGATGTATGCGGTCCAATGAGTGTTGATGCTCGTGGCTAGTATCGTTACTTTCTGACCTTCACAAATGATTTGAGCAGATATGATTATATCTACATAATGAAACACAAGTCTGAAACTTTTGAAAAGTTCAAAGAATTTCAGAGTGAAGTGGAGAATCATCGTAACAAGAAAATAAAGTTTCTATGATCTGATCGTGGAGGGGAATATTTGAGTTACAAGATTGACCTTTCTATAAAACAATGTGGAATAGTTTCACAGCTCACGCCACCTAGAACACCACAGCGTTATGATGTGTCCGAACATCGTAACCGCACTTTATTGGATATGGTGCGATCTTTGATGTCTCTTATCGGTTTACCACTATCGTTTTGGGGTTATGCATTAGAGACAGCTGCATTCATGTTAAATAGGGCACCATCTAAATCCGTTGAGACGACGCCTTATGAACTGTGGTTTGGCAACCAAAGTTGTCGTTTCTTAAAGTTTGGGACTGCGATGCTTATGTGAAAAAGCTTCAACCTGATAAGCTCGAACCCAAATCGGAGAAATGTGTCTTCATAGGATACCCAAAGGAAGCTGTTGGGTATGTTGGGGAACGTAGCAGAAATTCAAAAAATTTCCTATGTGTCACCAAGATCTATCTATGGAGAAACCAGCAACAAGGGGAAGGAGAGTGCATCTACATACCCTTGTAGATCACTAAGCGGAAGCGTTCAAGAGAACGGGGTTGAAGGAGTCGTACTCGTCGTGATCCAAATCACCGGAGATCCTAGTGCCGAACGAACGGCACCTCCGCGTTCAACACACGTACAGCCCGGTGACGTCTCCCACGCCTTGATCCAGCAAGGAGAGAGGGAGAGGTTGAGGAAGACTCCATCCAGCAGCAGCACAACGGCGTGGTGGTGGTGGAGGAGCGTGGCAATCCTGCAGGGCTTCGCCAAGCACCTGCGGGAGAGGAGGAGGTGTCACGGGGGGGAGGGAGGCGCCAGGGCTTCAGGTGCGACTGCCCTTCCTCCCCTCCACTATATATAGGGGCAAGGGAGAGGGGGAGGCGCAGCCTTGCCCCTTCCTCCAAGGACAGGGTGCGGCCAAGGGGGGGGAGTCCATCCTCCCCAAGGCACCTCGGAGGTGCCTTCC
Source organism: Triticum aestivum (assembly GCF_018294505.1). NCBI lineage: Eukaryota > Viridiplantae > Streptophyta > Magnoliopsida > Poales > Poaceae > Triticum > Triticum aestivum. The sequence continues at coordinate 524,238,479 of NC_057807.1, forward strand.
CCTTTTAGGACTCTCCCCTCCCCAAGTTTCCTTGGCGCATGGGCCTCTTGGGGCTGGTGCCCTTGGCCCATATTGGCCAAGGCGCACCCCCTACAGCCCATGTGGCCCCCCGGGGCAGGTGGACCCCCCGGTGGACCCCCGGACCCCTTTCGGCACTCCCGGTACAATACCGATAAAGTGCGAAACTTTTCCGGTGACCAAAATAAGACTTCCCATATATAAATCTTTACCTCCGGACCATTCCGGAACTCCTCATGACGTCCGAGATCTCATCCGGGACTCCTAACAACATTCGGTAACCACATACAAACTTCCTTTATAACCCTAGCATCATCAAACCTTAAGTGTGTAGACCCTACGGGTTCGGGAACCATGTAGACATGACCGAGACGTTCTCCGGTCAATAACCAACAGCGGGATCTGGATACCCATGTTGGCTCCCACATGTTCCATGATGATCTCATCAGATGAACCACGATGTCAAGGACTCAATCAATCCCGTATACAATTCCCTTTGTCTAAACGGTATTATACTTGCCCGAGATTCGATCGTCGGTATACCGATACCTTGTTCAATCTCGTTACCGGCAAGTCTCTTTACTCGTTCCGTAACACATCATCCCGTGATCAACCCCTTGGTCACATTGTGCACATTATGATGATGTCCTACCGAGTGGGCCCAGAGATACCTCTCCGTTTACACGGAGTGACAAATCCCAGTCTCGATTCGTGCCAACCCAACATACACTTTCGGAGATACCTGTAGTGCACCTTTATAGCCACCCAGTTACGTTGTGACGTTTGGTACACCCAAAGCATTCCTACGGTATCCGGGAGTTGCACAATCTCATAGTCTAAGGAAAAGATACTTGACATTATAAAAGCTTTAGCATACGAACTACACGATCTTTGTGCTACGCTTAGGATTGGGTCTTGTCCATCACATCATTCTCCTTATGATGTGATCCCGTTATCAATGACATCCAATGTCCATGGTCAGGAAACTGTAACCATCTATTGATCAACGAGCTAGTCAACTAGAGGCTTACTAGGGACATGGTGTTGTCTATGTACCCACACATGTATCTGAGTTTCCTATCAATACAATTATAGCATGGATAATAAACGATTATCGTGAACAAGGAAATATAATAATAACTAATTCATTATTGCCTCTAGGGCATATTTCCAACAGTCTCCCACTTGCACTAGAGTCAATAATCTAGTTCACATCGCCATGTGATTAACACTCACAGGTCACATCGCCATGTGACCAACATCCAAAGAGTTTACTAGTGTCATTAAACTAGTTCACATCATCATGTGATTAAGACTCAATGAGTTCTGGGGTTTGATCATGTTTTGCTTGTGAGAGAGGTTTTAGTCAACGGGTCTGCAACATTCAGATCCGTATGTACTTCACAAATCTCTAGGTCATATTGTAAATGCTGCTTCCACGCTCCACTTGGAGTTATTCCAAATGGTTGTTCCACTATACGTATCCGGTTTGCTACTCAGAGTCACTCGGATAGGTGTTAAAGCGTGCATCAACGTAACCCTTTATGTCGAACTCTTTATCACCTCCATAATCGAGAAACATATCCTTATTCCTCTAAGGATAACTTTGACCGCTATCTAGTGATCCACTCCTTGATCACCTTTGTACCCTCTTGCCAGACAAGCGGCAAGGCACACATCAGGTGCGGTACTTAGCATGGCATACTGTAGAGCCTACGTCCAAAGCATAGGGGACGACCTTCGTCCTTTCTCTCTTTTCTGCCGTGGACGAGCTTTAAGTCTTAACTTCGTACCTTACTACTCAGGCAAGAACTCCTTCTTTGACTGATCCATCTTGAACACCTTCAAGATCATGTCAAGGTATGTGCTCATTTTGAAAGTACTATTGAGCGGTTTTTGATCTATCCTCATAGATCTTGATGCTCAATGTTCAAGCAGCTTAATCCAGGTTTTCTATTGAAAAACACCTTTGAAATAACCCTATATGCTTTCTAGAAATTCTACATCATTTCTGATCAACAATATGTCAACAACATATACTCATCAGAAATTTTATAGTGCTCCCACTCACTTCTTTGGAAATACAAGTTTTCTCATAAACTTTGTATAAACCCAAAATCTTTGATCATCTCATCAAAGCGTACATTCCAACTCCGAGATGCTTGCTCCAGTCCTTAGAAGGATCGCTGGAGCCAGCATACCTTTTAGCATCCTTAGGATCGACAAAAACTTTCTGATTGTATCACATACAACCTTTCCTTACGAAGACTGGTAAGGAAACTTGTTTTGACATCCATCTGCCAGATTTCATAAATGCAGCTAATGCTAACATGATTCTGACGGACTTAAGCATCGCTACGGATGAGAAAATCTCATCGTACTCAACTCCTTGAACTTGTGAAAAACTCTTCGCCACAAGTCGAGCTTCATAGACGGTGACATTACCGTCCACGTCTGTCTTCTTCTCAAAGATCCATTTATTTCAATGGCTTGCCAATCATCAGGCAAGTCCACCAAAGTCCATGCTTTGTTCTGATACATGGATCCTATCTCGGATTTCATGGCTTCTAACCATTTGTCAGAATTTGGGCCCACCATCGCTTCTCCATAGCTCGTAGGTTCATTGTTGTCTAGCAACATGACCTTCAAGACAGGATCACTGTACCACTCTGAAGCAGTACGCATCCTTGTCACCCTACGAGGTACGATAGTGACTTGATCCGAAACTCTATGATCACTATCATAAGCTTCTACTTCAATTGGTGTAGGTGCCACAGGAACAACTTCCTGTGCCCTGCTTCACACTAGTTGAAGTGACGGTTCAATAACCTCATCAAGTCTCCACCATCCTCCCACTCAATTCTTTCGAGAGAAACCTTTCCTCGAGAAAGGACCCGATTCAAGAAACAATCCATATTGCTTTCGGATCTGAATTAGGAGGTATACCCAACTGTTTTGGGTGTCCTATGAAGATGCATTTTATCCGCTTTGGGTTCGAGCTTATCAACCTGAAACTTTTTCACATAAGCGTCGCAGCCCCAAACCTTTAAGAAATGACAGCATAGGTTTCTCTAAACCATAGTTCTCACGGTGTCATCTCAACGGAATTACGTGGTACCCTATTAAAGTGAGTGCGGTGTCTCTAATGCCTAACCCATGAACGATAGTGGTAATTCGATAAGAGACATCATGGTACCCACCATATCCAATAGGGTGCAACTATGATGTTCGGACACACCATCACACTATGGTGTTCCAGGTGGTATTAATTGCGAAACAATTTCCACAATGTCTTAATTGTGTGCCAAAACTCGTAACTCAGATATTCATCTCTATGATCATATCATAGACATTCTATCCTCTTGTCACGAAGATCTTAAACTTCACTCTGAAATTACTTGAACCATTCAATAATTCAGACTTGTGTTTCATCAAGTAAATGTACTCAACATCTACTCGAATCATCTGTGAAGTAAGAACATAACGATATTCACTGCATGCCTCAGCACTCATTGGACTGCACACATCAAAATGTGCTGCTTCCAACAAGTTGCTATCTTGTTCCACTTTACTGAAACCGAGGCTTTTCAGTCATCTTGCCTATGTGGTATGATTTGCATATCTCAAGTGATTCAAAATCAAGTGAGTCCAAACGATCCATCTGCATGGAGTTTCTTCATGCGTATACACCAATAGACATGGTTCGCATGTCTCAAACTTTTCAAAAACGAGTGAGTCCAAAGATCCATCAACATGGAGCTTCTTCATGCGTTTTAAACCAATATGACTTACATGGCAGTGCCACCAGTAAGTGGTACTATCATTACTATCTTATATCTTTTGGCATGAAAATGTGCATCACTACGATTGAGATTCAATAAACCATTCCATTAGGTGCAAGACCACTGAAGGTATTATTCACATAAATAGAGTAACTATTATTCTCCTTAAATGAATAACCGTATTGCAATAGACATAATCCAATCATGTATATGCTCAACGCAAACACCAAATAACAATTATTTAGGTTTAACACCAATCTCGTTGGTAGAGGGAGCGTGCGATGCTTGATCACATCAAGCTTGGAAAAACTTCCAACACATATCGTCAGCTCACCTTTAGCTAGTCTCCGTTTATTCCGTAGCTTTTATTTCGAGTTACTAACACTTAGCAACCGAACCGGTATCTAATACCCTGGTGCTACTAGGAGTACTAGTAAAGTACACATCAACATAATGTATATCCAATATACTTCTATCGACCTTGCCAGCCTTCTTATCTACCAAGTATCTAGGGTAATCCTGCTCCAGTGGCTGTTCCCCTTATTACAGAAGCACTTAGTCTAGGGTTTAGGTTCAACCTTGGGTTTCTTCACTAGAGCAGCAGCTGATTTGCCGTTTCATGAAGTATCCCTTCTTGCCCTTGCCCTTCTTGAAACTAGTGGTTTCACCAACCATCAACAATTGATGCTCCTTCTTGATTTCTACTTTCGCAATGTCAAACAACGCGAATACCTCAAGGATCATCATCTCTATCCATGATATGTTATAGTTCATCATGAAGCTCTAGCAGCTTGGTGGCAATGACTTTGGGGAAACATCACTATCTCATCTGGAAGATCAACTCCCACTCGATGCAAGTGATTGTTGCACTCAGACAATCTGAGCACAAGCTCAACGATTGAGCTTTTCTCCCTGAGTTTGCAGGCTAAGAAAATCGTCGGAGGTCTCATACCTCTTGACGTGGGCACGAGCCTGAAATCCCAATTTTAGCCCTCGAAACATCTCATATGTTCCGCGACATTTCGAAAAACGTCTTTGGTGCCTCAACTCTAAACCGTTTAACTGAACTATCACGTAGTTATCAAAACGTGTATGTCCGATGTTCGCAACATCCACAAACGACGTTTGGGGTTCAACACACTGAGCGGTGCATTAAGGACATAAGCTTTCTACTGTCCGCATAAATGCTACTGTCAACTTTCAACTATATTTTCTCTAGGAACATATCTAAACAGTGGAACTAAAGCGCGAGCATACGACATAATTTGCAAAGATCTTTTGACTATGTTCAGGATAATTAAGTTCATCTAATGAACTCCCACTCAGATAGACATCCCTCTAGTCATCTAAGTGATTACATGATCCGAGTCAACTAGGCCGTGTCTGATCATCACGTGAGACGGACTAGTCATCATCGATGAACATCTTCATGTTGATCGTATCTACTATACGACTCATGCTCGACCTTTCGGTCTCTGTGTTCCGAGGCCATGTCTGTACATGCTAGGCTCGTCAAGTTAACCCTAAGTGTTTTGCGTGTGTAAATCTGTCTTACACCCGTTGTATGTGAACGTAAGAATCCATCACACCCGATCATCACGTGGTGCTTAGAAGCAACAAACTTTAGCAACGGTGCACAGTTAGGGGAGAACACTTCTTGAAATTGTTGTAAGGGATCATCTTATTTACTACCATCGTTCTAAGTAAACAAGATGCATAAACATAATAAACATCATATGCAATTATATAGTAGTGACATGATATGGCCAATATCATATAGCTCCATTGATCTCCATCTTCGGGGCTCCATGATCATCTTGTCACCGGCATGACACCATGATCTCCATCATCATGATCTCCATCATCGTGTCTTCATGAAGTTGTCACGCCAACGACTACTTCTACTTCTATGGCTAACGCGTTTAGCAATAAAGTAAAGTGATTTACATGGCGTTCTTCAATGACACGCAGGTCATACAAAAAATAAAGACAACTCCTATGGCTCCTGCCGGTTGTCATACTCATCGACATGCAAGTCGTGATTACTATTACAAGAACATGATCAATCTCATACATCACATATATTCATCACATTCTTCTTGGCCATATCACATCACATAGCAATTGCTGCAAAAACAAGTTAGACGTCCTCTAATTGTTGTTGCATCTTTTACGTGGCTGCAATTGGGTTCTAGCAAGAATGTTTTCTTACCTACGAATAACCACAACGTGATTTTGTCAACTTCTATTTACCCTTCATAAGGACCCTTTTCATCGAATCCGCTCCAACTAAAGTGGGAGAGACAGACACCCGCCAGCCACCTTATGCAACTAGTGCATGTCAGTCTGTGGAACCGGTCTCACGTAAGCGTACGTGTAAGGTTGGTCCGGGCCGCTTCATCCCACAATACCACTGAAGCAAGATAAGACTAGTAGCGGAAAGCAAGTTGACAAGATCTACGCCCACAACAAAATTGTGTTCTACTCGTGCAAAGAATCTACGCAATAGACCTAGCTCATGATGCCACTGTTGGGGAACGTAGCAGAAATTCAAAAAATTTCCTACGTGTCAGCAAGATCTATCTATGGAGAAACCAGCAACGAGGGGAAGGAGAGTGCATCTACATACCCTTGTAGATCGCTAAGTGGAAGCGTTCAAGAGAACGGGGTTGAAGGAGTCGTACTCGTCGTGATCCAAATCACCGGAGATCCTAGTGCCGAACGGACGGCACCTCCGCGTTCAACACACGTACAGCCCGGTGACGTCTCCCACGCCTTGATCCAGCAAGAAGAGAGGGAGAGGTTGAGGAAGACTCCATCCAGCAGCAGCACAACGGCGTGGTGGTGGTGGAGGAGCATGGCAATCCTGCAGGGCTTCGCCAAGCACCTGCGGGAGAGGAGGAGGTGTCACGGGTGGGAGGGAGGCGCCAGGGCTTCAGGTGCGACTGCCCTCCCTCCCCTCCACTATATATAGGGGAAAGGGAGAGGGGGGAGGCGCAGCCTTGCCCCTTCCTCCAAGGAAAGGGTGCGGCCAAGGGGGGGAGGAGTCCATCCTCCCCAAGGCACCTCGGAGGTGCCTTCCCCTTTTAGGACTCTCCCCTCCCAAGTTTCCTTGGCGCATGGGCCTCTTGGGGCTGGTGCCCTTGGCCCATATTGGCCAAGGCGCACCCCCTAAAGCCCATGTGGCCCCCCAGGGCAGGTGGACCCCCCCGGTGGACCCCCGGACCCCTTTCGGCACTCCTGGTACAATACCGATAAAGTGCGAAACTTTTCCGGCGACCAAAATAAGACTTCCCATATATAAATCTTTACCTCCGGACCATTCCGGAACTCCTCGTGACGTCCGGGATCTCATCCGGGACTCCGAACAACATTCGGTAACCACATACAAACTTCCTTTATAACCCTAGCGTCATCGAACCTTAAGTGTGTAGACCCTACGGGTTCGGGAACCATGTAGACATGACCGAGACGTTCTCCGGTCAATAACCAACAGCGGGATCTGGATACCCATGTTGGCTCCCACATGTTCCATGATGATCTCATCGGATGAACCACGATGTCAAGGACTCAATCAATCCCGTATACAATTCCCTTTGTCTAAACGGTATTATACTTGCCCGAGATTCGATCGTCGGTATACCGATACCTTGTTCAATCTCGTTACCGACAAGTCTCTTTACTTGTTCCGTAACACATCATCCCGTAATCAACCCCTTGGTCACACTGTGCACATTATGATGATGTCCTACCGAGTGGGCCCAGAGATACCTCTCCGTTTACACGGAGTGACAAATCCCAGTCTCGATTCGTGCCAACCCAACAGACACTTTTGGAGATACCTGTAGTGCACCTTTATAGCCACCCAGTTACGTTGTGACGTTTGGTACACCCAAAGCATTCCTACGGTATCCGGGAGTTGCACAATCTCATGGTCTAAGGAAAAGATACTTGACATTATAAAAGCTTTAGCATACGAACTACATGATCTTTGTGCTAGGCTTAGGATTGGGTCTTGTCCATCACATCATTCTCCTAATGATGTGATCCCGTTATCAGTGACATCCAAGGTCCACGGTCAGGAAACCGTAACCATCTATTGATCAACGAGCTAGTCAACTAGAGGCTTACTAGGGACATGGTGTTGTCTATGTACCCACACATGTATCTGAGTTTCCTATCAATACAATTATAGCATGGATAATAAACGATTATCGTGAACAAGGAAATATAATAATAACTAATTTATTATTGCCTCTAGGGCATATTTCCAACAGGGTACACCTTCTATCATAGATCCGAAGGCAAGATATTCGTTTCTAAGATGGATCCTTTCTAGAGAAGGAGTTTCTCTCGAAAGAAGTGAGTGGGAGGAAAGTAGAGCTTGATAAGGTAATTGTACCTTCTCCCGAATTGGAAAGTAGTTCATCACAGAAATTAGTTCCAGTGATTTCTACACCAATTAGTGAGGAAGCTAATGATGGTGATAATGAAACTTCAGATCAAGTTACTACAGAACCTCGTAGGTCTTCCAGAGTACGGTCCGCACCAGAGTGGTACAGTAATCCTGTTCTGGAAGTCATGTTACTAGACCATGATAAACCTACGAACTATGAGGAAGCGATGATGAGCCCAGATTCCGCGAAATGGCTGGAGGCCATGAAATCCGAGATAGGATCCATGTATGAGAACAAAGTGTGGACTTTGGTGGACTTGCCCAATGATCGGCAAGCCATAGGAAATAAATGGATCTTCAAGAGGAAGACAGGCGTTGATAGTAGTGTTACTATCTACAAAGCTCGACTTGTCGCAAAAAGGTTTTCGACAAGTTCAAGGTGTTGACTACAATGAGATTTTCTCAACTGTAGCGATGCTTAAGTCTGTCTGAATCATGTTAGCAATTGCCACATTTTATGAAATCTAGCAAATGGATGTCAAAACTGCATTCCTTCATGGTTTTCTTAAAGAAGAGTTGTATATGATGCAACCAGAAGGTTTTGTCAATCCTAAAGGTGCTAACAAAATGTGCAAGCTCCAGCAATCCATCTAGGGACTGGTGCAAGCATCTCAGAGTTGGAATATACGCTTTGATAAGTTGATCAAAGCATATAGTTTTATACGGACTTGCGGTGAAGCCTGTATTTACAATAAAGTGAGTGGGGGCACTATAGCCTTTCTGATAAGTATATGAGTGACATATTGTTGATTAGAAATGAAGTAGATTTTTTCTGGAAAGCATAAAGAAGTGTTTGAAAGGAGTTCTTTAAAAGAAAGACCTCAGTAAAACTACTTACATATTGAGCATCAAGATCTATTGAGATAGATCAAGACGCTTGATAAGATTTTCAATGAGTACATACCTTGATAAGATTTTGAAGTAGTTCAAAATGGAACAGTCAAAGAAAGAGTTCTTGCCTGTGTTGCAAAGGTGTGAAATTGAGTAAGACTCAAATCCCGACCACGGCAGAAAATAGAAAGAGAATGAAAGTCATTCCCTATGCCTTAGTCATAGGTTCTATAAAAGTATGTCATGCTATGGACCAGACCTATTGTATACTCTGCCCTGGTTTGGTAAGGGAGTACAATAGTGATCTAAGAGTAGATCACTGGACATTGGTCAAAATTATCCTTAGTGGAATAAGGATATGTTTCTCGATTATGGAGGTGACAAGAGGTTCGTCGTAAAGGGTTACGTCAATGCAAGTTTTGACACTGATCCAGATGACTCTAAATCTCAATCTGGATACATATTGAAAGTGGGAGCAATTAGCTAGACTAGCTCCATACAGAGCATTGTAGACATAGAATATTTTGCAAAATACATACGGCTCTAAATGTGACAGACCCTTGACTAAACTTCTCTCACGAGCAAAACATGATCACACCTTAGTACTCTTTGGGTGTTAATCACATAGCTATGTGAACTAGATTATTGACTCTAGTAACCCCTTTGGATGTTGGTCACATGACGATGTGAACTATGGATGTTAATCATATACAGATATGAATATTGGTGTTAAATCACATGGCGATGTGAACTAGATTATTGACTCTAGTGCAAGTGGGAGACTGAAGGAAATATGCCCTAGAGGCAATAATAAAGTTATTATTTATTTCCTTATTTCATTATAAATGTTTATTATTCATGCTACAATTGTATTAACCGGAAACATAATACATGTGTGAATACATAGACAAACATAGTGTCACTAGTATGCCTCTACTTGACTAGCTCGTTAATCAAAGATGGTTAAGTTTCCTAACCATAGACAAGAGTTGTCATTTGATTAACAGGATCACATCATTAGGAGAATGATATGATTGACTTGACCCATTCTGTTAGCTTAGCACTTGATTGTTTAGTATGTTGCTATTGCTTTCTTCATAACTTATACACGTTCCTATAACTATGAGATTATGCAACTCCCGTTTACCGGAGGAACACTTTGCGTGCTACCAAACATCACAACGTAAATGGGTGATTATAAAGGTGCTCTACAGGTGTCTCCGAAGGTACCTCTTGGGTTGGCGTATTTCGAGATTAGGATTTGTCACTCCGATTGTCGGAGAGGTATCTCTAGGCCCACTCGGTAATGCACATCACTATAAGCCATGCAAGCAATGTGACTAATGAGTTAGTTGCGGGATGATGTATTACGGAAAAACGAGTAAAGAGACTTGCCGGTAACGAGATTGAACTAGGTCTTGAGATACCGATTGAATCTCGGGCAAGTAACATACCGATGACAAAGGGAACAACGTATGTTGTTATGCGGTTTGACCGATAAAGATCTTCGTAGAATATGTGGGAGCCAATATGAGCATCCAGATCCGCTATTGGTTATTGACCAGAGACGTGTCTCGGTCATGTCTACATTGTTCTCGAACCTGTAGGGTCCGCATGCTTAAAGTTCGATGACGGTTATATTATGAGTTTATGTGTTTTGATGTACCAAAGGTAGTTCGGAGTCCCAGATGAGATCGGGGACATGACGAGGAGTCCCAAAATTGTCGAGACATAAAGATCGATATATTGGACGACTATATTTGGACATTGGAAAGGTTCCGAGTGATTCGGGTATTTTTTGGAGTACCGGAGAGTTACAGGAATTCGCCAGGGAGTATATGGGCCTTATTGGGCTTTAGGGGAAAGAGAGAGGAGAGGTTGGGCGCCCCCCAAGGCCTAGTCCGAATTGTACTAGGGGGAGGGGCTGCGCCCCCTTCTTCCTTCTCTTCTCTCTCCACTTTCCTTGACTCCTACTCCTACTACTTGGAAGGGGGAATCCTACTCCCAGTGGGAGTAGGACTCCTCCTAGGGCACGCCTTGGAAAGGTCCGGCCCTCCCCTCCTCCACTCCTTTATATACGGGGAGGGGGGCACCCCTTGGAGACACAACAATTGATCATTGATCTCTTAGCTGTGTGCGGTGCCCCCCTCCACCATAGTCCTCCTCGATAATATCGTAGCGGTGCTTAGGCGAAGCCCTGTGACGGTAGAACATCATCATCGTCACCACACTGTCGTGCTGACGGAACTCTCCATCGACACTCGGCTGGATCGGAGTACAAGGGACGTCATCGAGTTGAACGTGTGCAAGAACTCAGAGGTGTCGTAGTTTCGGTGCTTGATCGGTCGGGCCGTGAAGACGTACGACTACATCAACCGCGTTGTGCTAACGCTTCCGCTTACGGTCTACGAGGGTACGTAGACAACACTATCCCCTCTCGTTGCTATGCATCACCATGATCTTGAGTATGCGTAGGAATTTTTTTGAAATTACTATGTTCCCCAACAGTTTTAACCTTCTCAAGGGCCGGGCATAGCCACACTCGGTTCAACTAAAGTTGGAGAAACTAACACGCGCCAGCCACCTATGTGCAAAGCACGTCGGTAGAACCAGTCTCGCGTAAGCGTACGCGTAATGTCGGTCCGGGCCGCTTCATCCATCAATACCGCCGAACCAAAGTATGACATGCTCGTAAGCAGTATGACTTGTATCGCCCACAACTCACTTGTGTTCTACTCGTGCATATAACATCTACGCATAAAACCTGGCTCGGATGCCACTGTTGGGGAACGTAGTAATTTAAAAAAAATCATACGCACACACAAGATCATGGTGATGCATAGCAACAAGAGGGGAGAGTGTTGTCCATGTACCCTCGTAGACCGAAAGCGGAAGCGTTAGCACAAAGCGGTTGATGTAGTCGTACGTCTTCACGATCCGACCGATCAAGTACCGAACACACGGCACCTCCGAGTTCTGCACGCGTTCAACTCGATGACGTACCTCGAACTCCGATCCAGCCGAGCTTTGAGGGAGAGTACCGTCAGCACGACGGCGTGGTGACGATGATGATGTTCTACCGACGTAGGGCTTCGCCTAAGCACCGCTACGATATTATCAAGGTGGACTATGGTGGAGGGGGGCACCGCACACGGCTAAGAGATCCAAGGGATCAATTGTTGTATCTAGAGGTGCCCCCTGCCCCCGTATGTAAAGGAGCAAGGGGAGGAGGCCGACGGCCTCATAGGGTGCGCCCCAAGGGGGGAATCCAACTCCTACTAGGAGTAGGTTCCCCCTTTCCTAGTCCAACTAGGAGGGGAAGGAAAGAGGAGGAGGGGAGAAGGAAAGAGGGGGCCGGCCCCAAAGCCCTAAACCAATTCGGCCTAGGGGGGCGCACCCCACACTTCCTTGCTGCCCTCTATTTCCACTAAGGCCCATGAAGGCCCATTGACCCTCCCGACGAATTCCCGTAACTCTCCGGTACTCCAAAAAATACCCGAATCACTCGGAACCTTTCCGGTGTTCGAATATAGTCGTCCAATATATCGATCTTTACGTCTCAACCATTTTGAGAATCCTAGTCATGTCCCTGATCTCATCCGGGACTCCGAACTACCTTCGGTACATCAAAACACATAAACTCATAATATAATCGTCATCGAACTTTAAGCGTGTGGACCCTACGGGTTCGAGAACTATGTAGACATGACCGAGACATGTCTCCGGTCAATAACCAATAGCGGAACCTGGATGCTCATATTGGCTCCCACATATTCTACGAATATCTTTATCGGTCAAACCGCATAACAACATACGTTGTTCCCTTTGTCATCGGTATGTTACTTGCCCGAGATTTGATCGTCGGTATCTTAATACCTAGTTCAATCTCGTTACCGGCAAGTCTCTTTACTCATTCCGTAATACATCATCCCGCAACTAACTCATTAGTCACATTGCTTGCAAGGCTTATAGTGATGTGCATTACCGAGAGGGCCCAGAGATACCTCTCCGACAATCGGAGTGACAAATCCTAATCTCGAAATACGTCAACTCAACAAGTACCTTCGGAGACACCTGTAGAGCACCTTTATAATCACCCAGTTACGTTGTGACGTTTGGTAGCACACAAAGTGTTCCTCCGGTAAACGGGAGTTGCATAATCTCATAGTCATAGGAACATGTATAAGTCATGAAGAAAGCAATAGCAACATACTAAACGATCAAGTGCTAAGCTAACGGAATGGGTCAAGTCAATAACATCAGTCTCCTAATGATGTGATCCCATTAATCAAATGACAACTCATGTCTATGGTTAGGAAACTTAACCATCTTTGATTAACGAGCTAGTCATGTAGAGGCATACTAGTGACACTATGTTTGTCTATGTATTCACACATGTATTATGTTTCCGGTTAATACAATTCTAGCATAAATAATAAACATTTATCATGAAATAAGGAAATAAATAATAACTTTATTATTGCCTCTAGGGCATATTTCCTTCATCTTCAATATCTTATCAAGGTATGTGCTTTGTGAAAGACCTATGAGGCGTCTCGATCTATCTCTATAGATCTTGATGCCTAATATGTAAGCAGCTTCTCCAAGGTCCTTCATTGAAAAACACTTATTCAAGTAGGCCTTTATGCTTTCCAAAAGTTCTATATCATTTCCCATCAATAGTATGTCATCCACATATAATATGAGAAATGCTACAGAGCTCCCACTCACTTTCTTGTAAACGCAGGCTTCTCCATAAGTCTGCAAAAACCCAAACGCTTTGATCATTTCATCAAAGCGAATGTTCCAACTCCAAGATGCTTGCACCAGCCCATAGATGGAGCGCTAGAGCTTGCATACCTTGTTAGCATTCTTAGGATCGACAAAACCTTCCGGCTGCATCATATACAATTCTTCCTTAAGGAAGCCATTAAGGAATGCCGTTTTGACGTCCATTTGCCATATCTCATAATCATAGAATGCGGTAATTGCTAACATGATTTGGACGGACTTCAGCTTCGCTATGGGTGAGAAGGTCTCATCGTAGTCAACCCCTTGAACTTGTCGATAACCCTTAGCGACAAGCCGAGATTTATAGATGGTAACATTACCATCCGCGTCCGTCTTCTTCTTAAAGATCCATTTATTTTCTATCGCTCGCCGATCATCGGGCAAGTCTGTCAAAGTCCATACTTTGTTTTCATACATGGATCCTATCTTGGATTGCATGGCTTCAAGCCATTTGTTGGAATCTGGGCCTGCCATCGCTTCTTCATAGTTCGAAGGTTCACCGTTGTCGAACAACATGATTTCCAGGACGGGGTTGCCATACCATTCTGGTGTGGAACGTGTCCTTGTGGACCTACGAAGTTCAATAGCAACTTGATCCGAAGTATCTTGATCATCATCATTAACTTCCTCTCTAGTCGGTGCAGGCACCACAGAAACATCTTCCTGAGCTGTGCTACTTTCCGGTTCAAGAGGCAGTACTTCATCAAGTTCTACTTTCCTCCCACTTACTTCTTTCGAGAGAAACTCTTTCTCCAGAAAGGATCCGTTCTTGGCAACAAAGATCTTGCCTTCGGGTCTGAGGTAGAAGGTATACCCAATGGTTTCCTTAGGGTATCCTATGAAGACGCATTTTTCTGACTTGGGTTCGAGCTTTTCAGGTTGAAGTTTCTTGACATAAGCATCGCATCCCCAAAATTTTAGAAACGACAGCTTAGGTTTCTTCCCAAACCATAATTCATACGGTGTCGTCTCAACGGATTTAGACGGTGCCCTATTTGAAGTGAATGTGGCTGTCTCTAAAGCGTATGCCCAAAATGATAGCGGTAAATCGGTAAGAGACATCATAGATCGCACCATATCCAATAGAGTGCGATTACGATGTTCGGACACACCGTTACGCTGAGGTGTTCCAGGCGGTGTGAGTTCTGAAACAATTCCACATTTCCTTAAGTGCGTACCAAACTCGTGACTCAAATATTCTCCCCCATGATCTGATCGTAAGAACTTCATTTTTCTGTCACGTTGATTCTCCACCTCACTCTGAAATTCCTTGAACTTTTCAAAGGTCTCAGACTTGTGTTTCATTAAGTAGACATACCCATATCTACTTAAGTCATCAGTGAGGGTGAGAACATAACGATAGCCACCGCGAGCCTCAATGCTCATTGCACCGCACACATCAGTATGTATGATTTCCAATAAGTTGGTTGCTCGCTCCATTGTTCCAGAGAACGGAGTCTTGGTCATTTTGCCTATGAGGCATGGTTCACACGTGTCAAATGATTCGTAATCAAGAGACTCCAAAAGTCCATCTGCATGGAGCTTCTTCATGCGTTTGACACCAATGTGACCAAGGCGGCAGTGCCACAAGTATGTGGGACTATCATTATTAACCTTACATCTTTTGGTATTCACACTATGAGTATGTGTAACATCACGTTCGGGATTCAATAAGAATAAACCATTGACCAGCGGGGCATGACCATCAAACATATCTCTCATATAAATAGAACAACCATTATTCTTGGATTTAAATGAGTAGCCATCTTGCATTAAACAAGATCCAGATACAATGTTCATGCTCAAAGCTGGCACTAAATAAAAATTATTGAGGTTTAAAACTAATCCCGTAGGTAAATGTAGGGGTAGCGTGCCGACGGCGATCACATCGACCTTGGAACCATTCCCGACGCGCATCGTCACCTCCTCCTTCGCCAGTCTCCGCTTATTCCGCAGCTCATGTTTTGAGTTACAAATATGAGCAACCGCACCGGTATCAAATACCCAGGAGCTACTACGAGTGCTGGTAAGGTACACATCAATAACATGTATATCACATATACCTTTGGTGTTGCCGGCCTTCTTGTCCGCTAAGTACTTGGGGCAGTTCCGCTTCCAGTAATCGTTTCCCTTGCAATAACAGCACTCAGTCTCAGGTTTGGGTCCATGCTTTGGCTTCTTCCCGGCAACTGGCTTACCGGGCGCGGCAACTCCCTTTCCGTCCTTCTTGAAGTTCTTCTTACCCTTGCCTTTCTTGAAACTAGTGGTTTTATTGACCATCAACACTTGATGTTCCTTTTTGATCTCCACCTCCGTCGATTTCAGCATTGAATATACCTCAGGAATGGTTTTCTCCATCCCTTGCATATTGAAATTCATCACAAAGCTCTTGTAGCTAGGTGGAAGCGACTGAAGGATTCTGTCAACAACTGCGTCATCCGAGAGATTAACTCCCAACCGAGACAAGCGGTTGTGCAACCTAGACATTTTGAGTATGTGCTCGCTGACAGAACTATTCTCCTCCATCTTACAACTGTAGAACTTGTCGGAGACTTCATATCTCTCGACCCGGGCATGAGCTTGGAAAACCATTTTCAGCTGTTGGAACATCTCATATGCTCCGTGCTGCTCAAAACGCTTTTGGAGCCCCGGTCTAGGCTGTAAAGCATGCCGCACTGAACCAGGAAGTAATCATCACTACGCGACTGCCAGGCGTTCATAATGTCTTGAGTTGCTGGGAAAACGGGTGCTTCACCTAGCGGTGCTTCTAGGACATATGCTTTCTTGGCAGCTATGAGGATGATCCTCAAGTTCCGGACCCAGCCCGTATAGTTGCTACCATCGTCTTTCAGCTTGGTTTTCTCTAGGAACGCGTTGAAGTTGAGGGAAACATTAGCGTGGGCCATTTGATCTACAAGACATATTGCAAAGATTTTAGACTAAGTTCATGATAATTAAGTTCATCTAATCAAATTATTTAATGAACTCCCACTCAGATAGACATCCCTCTAGTCATCTAAGTGATACATGATCCGAGTCAACTAGGCCATGTCCGATCATCACGTGAGACGGACTAGTCATCATCGGTGAACATCTTCATGTTGATCGTATCTGCTATACGACTCATGTTCGACCTTTCGGTCTCTTGTGTTCCGAGGCCATGTCTGTACATGCTAGGCTCGTCAAGTCAACCTAAGTGTTTTGCATGTGTAAATCTGGCTTACACCCATTGTATGCGAATGTTAGAATCTATCACACCCGATCATCACGTGGTGCTTCGAAACAACGAACTTTCGCTATGGTGCATAGTTAGGGGGAATACTTTCTTGAAATTTTATGAGGGGTCATCTTATTTATCCTACCGTCATTCTAAGCAAATATGATATAAAAACATGATAAACATCACATGCAATCAAATAGTGACATGATATGGCCAATATCATTTTCCTCCTTTTGATCTCCATCTTCGGTGTGCCATGATCATCATCGTCACCGGCATGACACCATGATCTCCATCATCATGATCTCCATCATCATGTCTTCATGAAGTTGTCTCACCAACTATTACTTCTACTACTATGGCTAACGGTTTAGCAATAAAGTAAAGTAATTACATGGCGTTATTCAATGACACGCAGGTCATACAATAAATTAAGACAAGTCCTATGGCTCCTGCCGGTTGTCATACTCATCGACATGCAAGTCGTGATTCCTATTACAAGAACATGATCAATCTCATACATCACATATATATCAATCATCACATCCTTTTGGCCATATCACATCACACGGCATATGTTGCAAGAACAAGTTAGACGTTGATGTGACGGCGGCCCGATCTTTCGATGAGAGTGGGGATAACTATCGATTTAGTGGATTTTGACCTTGACGATCCGGCTATACCGTACCCGATGATACGCCTCGACAATCGCTAAACCAATCTCCGATGGTTATTGACCTGCCGTAGGCACGATCAACCTGAACAACGAGGTTCGAGTTCCTGCAAGCAACCGAAGAACCAGCAAGAACAAAGGTGAATTGCAACTGAATTTGCGGATGATAACTTGAGTACACAAACTAGATGAAAAGTTGGGGTTCCACTGTGGATCTGACAAGGCGGTAGTCCTACACGTCTCGTAGATGCGAATTGTAGCAACAGCTAGACAATACAATAAAACCCGAGTTAAACCCTAGACCGGCTATTACTATTTATTGAAATCCAAAGGAGGGTGCGGCGGCCTCGATGTGTCCCCTCGCTGATGGAAAACGTGGCTGACATGTTGTCATGAGGGGGCCCACTTCGTTTCCTTGATTCCCTTGTGAACTTGTGATAGAAAAAAACCAATTAAGATTCACCGTGTGGTTGCTACACACATGGGCCTTGCATTGAACGCATGCAAAGACATGCGCATGCATGTATGTGTTCCAATGCCCACGATGCTTGTGGCTGCTCCTGCGTGACTACATGAGGCTCACTTTGCTTGGATAATTGACATCACTTTTTCCTTGTGTATGTGTAGAATTTATTTGACCGATCTCCGCATTTTCACACGAGGCTTGTACAAGTCTTCGACATTTCTACAAAAGATAGAAGATTGTGTCGTATATCCGTTTCAGAAAATAAAATAATGATTCATATAATTTGTATTAGAATTCACCTGATAATTATCTTTAAGCATAACAACTATGGTTATATCCGTCGGGTCTATGTCCATATCATCCTTCCTTTCTTGAAAACAAAGCCGTCCTCGGCTTTGGATAATATGAAAATGGACTAACCAAAAAGACAAGATGTATACATGGTATATATATATAAGTCATCCGTTTTAACTTCTCTCCATTTGTGTACCATTAATATCTTCATGCTTGAGTAATTAGCATAACGCATGAGATAAAGGTCCAACGAATTATCACATGAAATATACCAACATGTAATGTTACAACTTAGTTTGCACATAAAAGTGAAGCTCATATTTATTTCATGCATTTTGTAATGCCCATCATTAAACCATCCCAACATAGGTAGATAACTATTAGGAATATCCAAATTAGCACGTGTATATAAGCAATCGTGCAACATACTATTCGGCATGTAATCAACAACGAAGTTGGAGGTCATATTAAAATGATCAAGCATTGACTTTTTAATATTCGCTTTCAAGCTAGTAAGATCATCACATGTGATACAAATTGTATGCACCAAGAATTCATTATCTATGCATTCCTCACCAATCAAATTAAAAGTAAGTTTAGGCGCATAAACACTTTTCAGAGGAAGCAAACATGTGATTTCAGCTATTTTGGTTCTTGCATGTGACAAACTCATAGGTGGATCCATCAAAATAGAATACAAAGAATTAGCGTGAGAAATTCTAGCTAATACTTCCTCATGTTTAACCAATTGTATGTGGCCCAAATCAGATTTAACAATCAAGTCACGCGGGTCAATCTCAATTGCCTTTAATTCAGTGGGTAAACTTAAATGAGCAAGATGATCATCCAAAATAGGTGGTGTGAGCAAATCGGTACCTTCGTTATTACCTTGTAGTCCTCGCTCATATGAAGTAAGAATGGTCGGTGGCGATGCCTCGCAAACTCCATGTGACACAATCATTGTTGGTGGTGCGGCGGAGGAAGTAACCTTCTTTGATGGGGATTCCATCGCACGCTTGTTCGTCGTGTATATGTGTCCTCTTAATTTCTGTTCAGCTTTACACGCAAGACGAAACAAATGGTCGACAGAATATAGTTCTTCATGCATTATTATGTCTTTTATGTCATGGTTTAAACCTCTCCAAAATCTATTCAGGAATTCTTCTTCACATTCTTCTAAGCCACAACGAAACAAAGCCGTACACAAATTATCGTAATATTCTTCAACAGTGTTATTGCCTTGTGCTAATCGTTGCAATTTTCTAAGCAAATCACTATCATGGTATGAAGGAACAAATCGGTTTCGCATAACAAGTTTTAAAGCTTTCCAAGTGGTAGGTCTATTACAAATATTTTCCCTGCAATATTTCTCCACCAAACCGAAGCAAAACCGAAAAAGCTTTTAGTGGCATCATCTATTTTCTTATGCTCAGAAAAATCACGGCTACCAAATATTTCTTCTACCTCAATTTCCCAATCAATATATGAATCAGGTTCATATTTACCCTCGAAATTTGGCAAAGAGGTAACCTGATGATGTGTCATGTGTGTTTCTACCATGATGCAGATCATGTGACAGTCGTTGTACCTTTTGTGGTGGGTAAGAGTGATCTGTACCAAAATGTGGCAAGGCATCTCCCAGAATAGACGCAACCCAACCGTTGACCGTTCTAGAATCTGCCATGGTTAGTACCACACAAAAACAAAATCACAAATATAATGTTCCTATGGTACTACTCGGAGGTGGTGGGAAAAATTCTCTCAACACTCTAGCAATTACCAAGCTCTTATCAGTTCTTACCGTGCTGCAGTGGTTGTTGGCCGTTGGCGATGTCAATAGTTATCAAAAGATTGATATAGCAATTACCAAGTGACCGAACAGGATACAATATAGGTAGTGGAGCTCGGTGATGGTTTCCTCAACTCATAATATCAGTGGCACAATTAAGCAAAAAGTAATGCAAGTTGAATAATTGTTCGAACTCCTAACTAGTGCTGGCAGTCGACTAGTAAGAGATAAAACAATCTAAGCCTAGATACTGAATCAAGGGAGGAAACCGATAAAAATACGATAGCTCTAAATAGCTAGATATAAATAAATGCAGTGTAGGCGCAACCAAGAACAGAAAATGTCCAGCAACTATTACTTATATGAGCAGAGTAAAAGTTCAGGACAATAAAATATAGTATCCAAAGATTGTAACCGGCCTGAACTTTGCAAAATCTTCTCTCTATCTTTTTTTTGCTCTTTTTTTCCTTTCTTTTTTTATTTCTTTTTGCTCTTTTTTTTCCTTTTTTCTCTCCCTTTTTTTTCCACTGGCCGGTTACTAGCAGAAGACACACAAGATGGCACGTACACAAGTTGGGGCCAAAGGAAGAAACAAAAGTGCGTTGACCAAACAAGGCTAGGAAAGCTAGCTAGATATTAATGGCTCTTGTGATTAGAGAGTAATACTACTATTTCACGATCAGTGGGTGGAGTGGCGTGGCGCGTGTGGAGCGATGCAGAACTGTGCGGCGCGGGGAGTGAGACACAAATGGTGAGATGTCTGATGGACTTGCATCCGCGTGTGGACAGCGGCGTTGCCTGGGCTCTCGCGAAGCGTGACGCGTATATGGATGGGACGCACGCACAGTGCCAGACACAATGGTTGTGTGTCTGGTCGTTCGCGTAACCTGCAGTTGTGCGTCCGGTAGTAATATGTAAAGGAATCTTAATCAGCGCCGGATAAATATTGTAACCAAGGAAACAAAGGCGTCTAGAATCCACGAGAATTGGAAACAACCGATCGCAATCTCATTTATTTTGTTCTTTTTTTCGGACAAGCGTGACGGGCGAAAATATGATGGACAAAAGAGGATCGATCTAGTAGATAATTTCTTCCTAACTAATCGAAACCAGCACTAATTCTAGGATGAATGCAACCAAAAATTCAACAAAGCAAATACTAGATGCAAAAATTGCTAAAGGCTAAAAAGGTAGGTGTAATGGATGAACTAATCTAATTTGTTTTGGCTTTTTTGTGGATTTATGGGACAGAAAATAACTAATCTAATAAAATTGTAAATCTCTCATCGATGAACCTGAAAACTGATACCACTTAATGTGACGGCGGCCCGATCTTTCGATGAGAGTGGGGATAACTATCGATTTGGTGGATTTTGACCTTGACGATCCAGCTATCCCGTACCCGACGATACGCCTCGACAATCGCTAAACCAATCTCCGATGGTTATTGACCTTGCCGTAGGCACGATCAACCTGAAGAACGAGGTTCGAGTTCCTGCAAGCAACCGAAGAACCAGCAAGAACAAAGGTGAATTGCAACTGAATTTGCGGATGATAACTTGAGTACACAAACTAGATGAAAAGTTGGGGTTCCACTGTGGATCTGACAAGGCGGTAGTCCTACACGTCTCGTAGATGCGAATTGTAGCAACAGCTAGACAATACAATAAAACCGGAGTTAAACCCTAGACCGGCTATTACTATTTATTTTGAAATCCAGAGGAGCCTGCGGCGGCCTCGATGTGTCCCCTCGCTGATGGAAAACGTGGCTGACACGGTGTCATGAGGAGGCCCACTTCGTTTCCTTGATTCCCTTGTGAACTTGTGATAGAAAAAAACCAATTAAGATTCACCGTGTGGTTGCTACACACATGGGCCTTGCATTGAACGCATGCAAAGACATGCGCATGCATGTATGTGTTCCAATGCCCACGATGCTTGTGGCTGCTCCTGCGTGACTACATGAGGCTCACTTTGCTTGGATAATTGACATCACTTTTTCCTTGTGTATGTGCAGAATTTATTTGACCGATCTCCGCATTTTCACACGAGGCTTGTACAAGTCTTCGACATTTCTACAAAAGATAGAAGATTGTGTCGTATATCCGTTTCGGAAAATAAAATAATGATTCATATAATTTGTATTAGAATTCACCTGATAATTATCTTTAAGCATAACAACTATGGTCATATCCGTCGGGTCTATGTCCATATCAGACGTCCTTTAATTGTTGTTGCATGTTTTTTACGTGGCTGCTATAGGTTTTCAGTAAGAACGTTTCTTACCTACGCCAAAAACCACAATGTGATATGCCAATTGCTATTTACCCTTCATAAGGACCCTTTTCATCGAATCCGATCCAACTAAAGTGGGAGAGACAGACACCTGCTAGCCACCTTATGCAACTAATGCATGTCAGTGGGTGGAACCTGTCTCACGTAAGCATACGTGTAAGGTCGATCCGGGCCGCTTCATCCCACGATGCCGCCGAATCAAGATAAGACTAGTAATGGCAAGTAAATTGACAAAATCGACGCCCACACCAACTTGTGTTCTACTCGTGCATAGAAACTACGCATAGACCTAGCTTATGATGCCACTGTTGGGGATCGTTGCAGAAATTAAAAAAAATTCTACGCATCACCAAGATCAATCTATGGAGAGACTAGCAACGAGAGAGAGGGCAGTGCATCTTCATACCCTTGAAGATCGCGAAACGAAAGTGTTGCAAGAACGCGGTTGGAGGAGTCGTACACGTAGCGATTCAGATCACGGTCGATTCCGATCTTAGCGCTGAACAACGGCGCCTCCGCGTTCAACACACGTGCAGCCCGGTGATGTCTCTCGTGCCTTGATCCAGCAAGGAGGAGGGAGAGGTTGGGGAAGACAACTCCAGCAGCAGCACGATGGCGTGGTGGTGGTGGAGCGGCGGTTCTCCAGCAGGGCTTCGCCAAGCTCAAACGGAGGAGGAGGGGTGTTGGAGAGGGGGAGGGCTGCGCCTTCGATATGGTGCGGCTGCCCTCCCTCCTCCCCTCTATTTATAGGGTGAAGGGGGAAGGGGACCAGCCCCTCTAGATGAGATCTAGAGCGGGGGGGGGGGCGACGGCCAAGGGAAGGGGGCTTGCCCCCCAAGCCAAGGGGGGCGCCCCCTTTAGGGTTCCCCCCCAACCCTAGGCACATGGGCCCTAGGGGGGATGGTGCCTGTCGGTGTCAAAACCGGCGGATCTCGGGTAGGGGGTCCCGAACTGTGCGTCTAGGCGGATGGTAACAAGAGACGAGGGACACGATGTTTTACCCAGGTTCGGGCCCTCTTGATGGAGGTAAAACCCTACATCCTGCTTGATTGATATTGATATTGTGGATGTTTACAAGAGTGGATCTACCATGAGATCAAGGAGGCTAAACCCTAGAAGCTAGCCTATGGTATGATTGTAAGGGTTGTTGTTATTGTCCTACGGACTAAAGCCATCCGGTTTATATAGACACCGGAGAGGGCTAGGGTTACATAGAGTCGGTTACAATGGTAGGAGATCTACATATCCGTATCGCCAAGCTTGCCTTCCACGCCAAGGAAAGTCCCATCCGAACACGGGACGAAGTCTTCAATCTTGTATCTTCATAGTCTTGGAGTCCGGTCGATGATGATAGTCCGGCCGATGATAGTCCGGCCGAGGATGGTAGTCCGGCTCTCCGAACACCCCCTAATCCAGGACTCCCTCGGTAGCCCCTGAACCAGACTTCAATGACGATGAGTCCGGCGCGCATATTGTTCGGCATTGCAAGGCGGGTTCCTCCTCTGAATAATTCGTAGAAGATTGTGAACACCAGGATAGTGTCCGGCTCTGCAAAATAAATTCCACATTCCACCGTAGAGAGAATAATATATACACAAGTTCAATCTGCTGACGTTTTTTGCGGCATGACGTCACACCACTACCAAGCCATTACTTGAATCGTTTTTTACTTTACCACCTCAGTGCATTTAGCGAAGCGGTTTCCTTGGCACGTCTTGTCGAAGCAGAGATCGTGTTCCCCCTTAATCCGGGATTCTCATCAATACGGACGTGGGTAACCCAACCGCTCCATTGATGGTGACGCTTGGGGGATAAGCGAGTTTTACCAGGCAGGTGGGGGACGCATAGACTTCGTCCGCCTATATAAGGGATAAGGATTCACCTTTTCACCTACGCCTTCTTCCTCCTTTGATTATCCATCTCCGCGCACTTGAGATCCAACGCCCAAGTTCACACATCTCGTCTCAACCTTCTCTGACCATGTCCGGAGCGGGAGGTAAATGGTTGGCCTCCACCGTTAAACTGCGCGGCGCCGGATATCTCTCCGGCGACATCGCGCACCGGCTGCCCGACGAGGGGCAGCTCATCCCCACCCCCAGGCCCCATGAGAGGGTCGTTTTCCTTCCCCACTTCCTCCGCGGACTGGGCTTTCCACTTCACCCCTTTGTTCGGGGGCTCATGTTCTACTACGCCCTGGATTTCCATGATCTGGCGCCGAACTTCATCCTCAACATCTCGGCGTTTATCGTCGTGTGCGAGGCCTTCCTCTGCATCCAGCCCCACTTCGGCTTGTGGCTCAAGACCTTCAATGTCAAGCTGAAGGTAGTGAAGGGCACTCAAGCGGAGTGCGGAGGCGCCATGTTGGGCAAGATGCCCAACGTCCTTTGGTTCGAAGGGGCCTTCGTGGAATCCGTCAAGGGGTGGCAATCGGGGTGGTTCTATATCACTGAGCCGTGTGACCCTACGTGGGCGGCGGCCCCCGAGTTTAGATCTGGTATCCCTACGCAGCTCACCTCCTGGAAAGAGAAGGGCTTGCTGTGGGGTAGTTCGGAGGAGCTGACGGGACTCCAAGCCTGTATCCAGAAGCTGGTGAAGAAGCTCAGGCTGGTTAACGTGGTCCAAGTCATGCTCGTCCGCCGGATTCTCCCATGCCAAGAGCGGGCATTCAATCTGTGGGAGTTCGATCCGGACAGCACCAGGTGCTGAGCGGGCTCTTCGACACGACGTACGAAGGCGCCTGGAGGGTGCTGTTTAAGGGCACCGAAGCCCCCGCATCCGCGACTGAAGATCGCGGATTTCGCTCGCAGCTCCAAGCTGACGAGGTAAGTGATTCTACCCCTTTACGGGACACTTGCTTTTCATAGTTTGACTCTATGTGGGTTTTAATTTCCCCTTTTCCTTTGACAGGACTAGATGAGGAAGGCGGAGCAGATTATCTGCCCGGCTCCTGTGCCAGAAAACCCAGTAGACGCCCGTCTAGCGAGGCTGCTGGTTCCGGCACCGCACGTGGTGCCAGAGAAGAAGGCCAAGAAGGAGGCCACGGGTGCTCGAAAGAGTTCCCGTTTTCAGGTGTCCGACGACTCCGAGGCGGACTCCTCCCCTGAAAACGAGGAGGAGAAAGAGGACCCTCTCCCAGAGGAGGGAGAGAGGAAGAGGAAGGCTTCCCCAACAGGGGAGGCCGAAGGGTCCAAGAGGGGAAGGACTATTCCCCCGGACAGCTCCGCCAACATCAATGTTGGCGAGGAAGAATGGCCTTCAAGGGCCAGGCCTCCGGCGAGATCGTAAGTATCCGGATTCCTGAATGATTTATAATTTTTCTTTTGTGTCACATAGTGTCACTCTAATGCCGCATGCTGCCTGTAGTCCGGCCAATGATGATCTCCCCACTTCATCGAGCGGGTCGTTGGCTCCATCGGATGTAGACTCCATCCCGACCGCCTCCACCCCTCGCGACACCGAGGACGCCGAGGCGGGATCCCAAGAAGGGACCCGTCAGGGGGAGGCTCCGGAGGCGCCACAAGGCGGCCTCCCGGACTTTGCGCCGGACTCCACGTCGGAACCCGCAGTGGTTCCGGAGTCCGGCCGGCTGCCCCTTCGCACGAAGGGCAAGACTGTGACGCCGGCGGCTTCCGTCCAACTGGAGGCGCCGAACAACTTGCTGGAGGCGCTCCAGAGCGCTTCCATCGAGGAAGAACACCGCACTGTTATGAGTGCGGTGATTCAGAAGGTACAGCTCGCCAAGAGCGGGCTGACCGAAGCCTGTAGTAGCCTTCTATCAGGCTTTGAGGTAAGAAGTTAAAAATATGCAATGTAATACTGCATAGACAGTAGCCCCTGATGCTCGGTTCGGTGTTCGGAAAGAAAATCCGGACTGAGGATCTGGAAAATAAAGATATACGCAGGGTTGCTAAAAAATTATGTCAATATGGGTTGCAGGTTGCGCTGCTGACCTCTGCCGCACTGACTGCGGAGGTTGGTGCTTTGAAGCAGGAGCTCAAGCGGTCCGAGCAAGAGCTCGGCCGCGCCAAGAAGCAGCTCCAGGACAAAGAAGGTGAGTAACACCACTTTGAACTTGTACCTTACAGAAAAGGATTTAGGTTGCGGCAAAAAATAACAAGGATAACATGGGTACTGCAGGGGCCACGAACGAGGTGGCAACCTTGAAGGAGGCCGTGTCCGCGGCCGAACGCAGTGCGGCCGCGGAACGGGCAGAGCGAGAAAAGCAGGAGGCGCGGGTGGCGGCGGTTCGGCAAGATCTCCAGGCTCTCATGGAAAAGCATGAGAGTTTGGAGCGTGACTCAAAGACTCGAGAGTCCGAGCTTGCCTCGGCTCTCCAAAGTGCCAAAGCCGCCAAGGCCGAGGCCCATAAGTCCCTTCAGGAGATTGAGTCGGTGAAGAAGATAGCGGCGGGTAAGGCATTTTTCATGCAAAGCAAGCATGTGAATGTAAATTACGTGTTACTTACCCGAATTCGAAGCTCTCCAGGGGCGTTTGCAGATCTGCCTCACAACGTGTCTGATGCCGCCGCATTCTACCGAGCCAAGGAGGGGAGCTCAACGGAGAAGGTCTTTTGGTCTCAGTATGCTGAGGCCGGCCATCCGGTGCTCCCTAGCGACCAGCTGAAGCAGCTGGTCAAGCTCCACAAGGTAGCCGAGCAGGCCATGAAGGGCCTCATAGTCCGGCTATGGCCTGGAGAGGCCATGCCTGGGAGCTACTTCGGCCTCGTGCGGCGGTTGGTGGATGCATGCCCCTGGGTGGAGGTTATCAAGCGCTCCGCCTGTATTGAAGGTGCTCGTCGGGCCCTTGCCCGCGCAAAGGTGCATTGGGGCAAGCTGGATGCGGAGAAGCTAATCACTGACGCGCCACCAGCGGGCAAGGAATATCGTATGCCCGAGATGTACTATAAGACGGTCCTGAAGGGTGCCCGCAAGATTGCGGATGAGTGCCCCCGAGATGTAATTATTGAGTAAACTCGCTATGTATTATCCTGTGCGCTGAAAACTTTGTTCATATGCGCTAAGCAACGCTTGTTTAATTTAAAATATTACCTTCTGTGCGGCCGTTTATAAAATCTGAGAGATGGCAAGTCGTTGGCTTCAGCCCCCATGCCACTAGTGCTGGGGTGTTCGGGATAAATTTTGAGCACTCTTGTTCCCATTTTTGGGTCCATCTAGGGAGGCGCTCAACACGACGAACAAGGCAACCGGACTTATAATGCTTGAACACTCTCACTTAGCCATAGAATTCTATAATTTTAAATTTCGGCGAAGCCCCTAGTATTCGGAAGACCGAATTCGGGGCGCTATCCACGCCTTCGTCGGACATTATCCGGTACTTCGCTCGAAGCAGCATGAGTCTTTAGGGACTCGAAAGGACCTCTCGAACAGCGACCAGTCTCTCGCCTTATCATGACAGTCAGTTTTAGCTTTCTCCACTAAGGCGTTAACCCGGCTCAACCGGGGCGCAATCGCAGTGGTTCTCCCAGCGCTACCTTAGCCGATAGAACGGAACGTAAGGTGCCAAACATGGGAGCCGGGAAAACCCAACTATTGACCCAAGACATGATTCGGAGCCGATTCATATAATGCTATAAGTTCGGGGTGCCGCACTTGTGAAAGTGTTCGGACTTATCACACCATAATGCGGGGAACATAAGCCCCTGGTGTATTCGGCCGTACCAAAATATACGGATGCAACATGTCGTAAATGAACATATATATATATAAAGTAATGCAATTATGGGCAAAAAGTGCTGCATTATTTATTCAAGAAGATCTGCTATGAGTGCGGAATGATACAACTAGTGCGGAAAGCAAGGGATTGGACGAATTAAAGGCGTCTCCCTTCAGGGGTAGGCCGCGGAATGGTGTATTTAACAAATTTAATGCTCGCAATGGAGACCACCTGAGTGTTCGTCGCAGCCTTCATCCCTCCCTGGCTGTTGCATCATGAGTTCGGCAGGTTCGCCGCCGGACAGAGTCCTGTATATATAAAAAAAGAGAAAAAATAAAATATAAAAAGAGCGACACACTTGGGAGCCCCTGGTGTGGTCGAACCGCACTCTGGGTCTGTTGTGGTCGTGCCTCTCCCCCTATGCCCATGGTATCTCCAGGGCGTAATTATGTACGCGGAGAGTTTGTCTTGCAATTGTGCGAGGGCTGGGGTTGGGGCCGCATTGCTACGCGTGCTTGGAATGTGCCAGGTGGTCTTGGTTGATGTTGCTCCGGGCGCGTTTGGCCGTGTCCGGTTGTTTAACGGCCGGACTGGAGAATTGCCTTAAAAGGCTGCTCTGTACTTCTGCCGCGAGAGCCGCTGTATGTTCCTCCGTTTAGAGGGAGCGTTCCATGTTTCCATTGACCGTGATGACTCCACGAGGGCCTGGCATCTTGAGCTTAAGGTATGCATAATGCGGCACCGCGTTGAATTTTGCGAACACGGTTCGTCCGAGCAGAGCGTGATAGCCGCTGCGGAACGGGACTATGTCGAAGATTAACTCCTTGCTTCAGAAGTTATCCGGGGATCCGAAGACCACTTCCAGTGTGACTAAGCCTGTACAATTGGCATCAACACCTGGTATGACGCCTTTGAAGGTCGTCTTTGTAGGTTTAATCCTTGAAGGGTCTATGCCCATCTTGCGCACTGTATCCTGATAAAGCAGGTTCAGGCTACTGCCGCCGTCCATCAGGACTCTCATGAGGTGAAATCCATCGACGATTGGGTCTAAAACCAATGCGGCAAATCTGCCATGGCGGATACTGGTCGGATGGTCTCTTCGATCGAAAGTGATCGGGCAAGAGGACCATGGGTTGAATTTTGGGGCGACTGGCTCCATCGTGTATACGTCCCTTAGTGCACGCTTCCGCTCCCTCTTGGGTATATGCGTTGCGTATATCATGTTTACCGTCTGAACTTGAGGGGGGAATCCCTTTTGTCCTCTGTTGTTCGGCGGCCCGGTCTCTTCCTCGTCATCGCTGTGTAGCCCCTTGTCATTGTTTTCGGCAATTAATTTGCCTGCCTGCTTGAATACCCAAGAATCTCTGTTGGTGTGGTTAGCTGGCTTTTCGGGGGTTCCATGTATTTGACAAGAGCGGTCGAGTATTCGGTCCAAATTGGACGGGCCCGAAGTGGTTCTTTTAAATGGCTTCTTCTGTTGACCGGGTTTGGAGCCTCGGAATCCGGCGTTGACTGTCGTATCCTCATTGTTGTCGCCGTTAATGTGGCGTTTGTTTTTGTTTCGACGCGACCTGCCATTGCGGTCCTTGGTATCCGGACTGCCAGCATTTTTGCTAAGGTTGTTGCTGTGAGCTAGCCAGCTATCTTCTCCCGCACAGAAGCGGGTCATGAGTGATGTGAGGGCTGCCATGGATTTCGGCTTTTCCTGTCCTAGGTGCCGGGCCAGCCACTCGTCGCGGATGTTATGTTTGAAGGCCGCGAGGGCCTCTGCATCCGGACAGTCGACGATTTGATTTTTCTTTGTTAAGAACCATGTCCAGAATTGCCTGGCCGATTCGTCTGGCTGCTGGATTATGTGGCTTAGGTCATCTGCGTCCGGAGGTCGCACATACGTGCCCTGAAAGTTATCGAGGAATGCGGCTTCCAGGTCTTCCCAGCATCCAATTGACTCTGCGGGCAGGCTGTTAAGTCAATGCCGAGCTGGTCCTTTAAGCTTGAGCGGGAGATATTTGATGGCGTGAAGATCATCGCCACGGGCCATATGTATATGAAGGAGATAATCCTCAATCCAAACCGCGGGGTCTGTTGTGCCATCGTAGGATTCGATGTTAACGGGTTTAAACCCTTCAGGGATTTGATGATCCATTACTTCGTCAGTGAAGCATAGTGGGTGTGCGGCGCCTCTGTATTGAGCAATATCGCGACGTAGCTCAAGAGAGCGTTGTCTGCTGTGTTCGGCCCGGCCGGAGTAGTTGTATCCGGCGCGATGATATTCGTCGTGGGTCTTGGGGCGCCCACGTGATCCATAGATAGATCTGGATTGTCTTGCCTTGTCCTCCAATATATCCCGCAAGTCCGGCGCGTTCCCCCGTGGCTTTGTGCTTTTTGAGCGGTGCTGGGGTACGGTTTTGGTGGAGGGCTTACATGCCTCTCTGTCGCGGCCACGAGGTGGTCGGTCTTCCGTATTGTGCACTGGTGATGCAGGTTTGTATGCTTCCTCCTCTAGTCGGGGGAGCGACTTGCGTTTTGGGTAACTTTTGGAGGGGCGTTCGAGTTCATACTCTTCGGCCGCGAGGACCTCGGTCCATCTGTCGGCCAGCAGGTCTTGATCAGCTTGAAGTTGTTACTGCTTTTTCTTTAGACTATTTGCCGTGGCCATTAGCCTGCGTTTGAAACGCTCTTGTTCGACAGGATCCTCAGGCACGACGAATTCGTCGTCGTCGAGGCTTACCTCGTCTCCGGAGGGAGGTATGTAATTGTTGGGGAACGTAGCAGAAATTCAAAATTTTCCTACGTGTCACCAAGATCTATCTATGGAGAGACCAGCAACGAGTAGAAAGAGAGTGCATCTACATACCCTTGTAGATCGCTAAGCGGAAGCGTTCAAGTGAACGGGGTTGATGGAGTCGTACTCGTCGTGATTCAAATCACCGATGATCCTAGTGCCGAACGGACGGTACCTCCGCGTTCAACACACGTACAGCCCGGTGACGTCTCCCACGCCTTGATCCAGCAAGGAGAGAGGGAGAGGTTGAGGAAGACTCCATCCAACAGCAGCACAACAGCGTGGTGGTGGTGGAGGAGCGTGGCAATCCAGCAGGGCTTCGCCAAGCACCATGGGAGAGGAGGAGTAGGAAGAGAGGTAGGGCTGTGCCAGAACTTCGTGTATAGCTCCCATGTGCCTCCCCACTATATATAGGGGTGGAGGGCTGATTTCTTGCCCTCCAAGTCCATTGGGGCGTTGGCCAAGGTGGGAGGAAAGAAATCTCATTATTTCCTTCCCCACCGATTGTTATCCCCCCTTTTTAGGGATCTTGATCTTATCCCTTCGGGATATGATCTTATTCCTTCTAAGGGGGGATCTTGGTGCGCCTTGACCAGGGGTGTGGGGCCTTGCCCCCACTACCCACGTTCATGTGGGTCCCCCCATGCAGGTGGCCCCACTCCGGAACCTTCTAGAACCTTCCCGGTACAATACCGAAAAATCCCGAACATTTTCCGGTGGCCAAAATAGGACTTCCCATATATAAATCTTTACCTCCGGACCATTCCGGAACTCCTCGTGACGTCCGGGATCTCATCCGGGACTCCGAACAACATTCGGTAACC
Organism: Triticum aestivum; assembly: GCF_018294505.1. Classification (NCBI taxonomy): domain Eukaryota; kingdom Viridiplantae; phylum Streptophyta; class Magnoliopsida; order Poales; family Poaceae; genus Triticum; species Triticum aestivum. The sequence goes on from NC_057807.1 coordinate 524,270,376, forward strand.
ACATACAAACTTCCTTTATAACCCTAGCGTCATCGAACCTTAAGTGTGTAGACCCTACGGGTTCGGGCGACATGTAGACATGACCGAGACATTCTCTGGTCAATAACCAACAGCGGGATCTGGATACCCATGATGGCTCCCACATGTTCCACGATGATCTCATCGGATGAACCACGATGTCAAGGACTTAATCAATCCCGTATTCAATTCCCTTTGTCTATCGGTATGTTACTTGCCCGAGATTCGATCGTCGGTATCCAATACCTTGTTCAATCTCGTTACCGGCAAGTCTCTTTACTCGTTCCGTAACACATCATCCCGTGATCAACTCCTTGGTCACATTGCGCATATGATGATGTCCTACCGAGTGGGCCCAGAGATACCTCTCCGTTTACACGGAGTGACAAATCCCAGTCTCGATCCGCATAAAACAATAGATACTTTCGGAGATACCTGTAGTGCACCTTTATAGTCACCCAGTTACATTGTGACGTTTGATACACCCAAAGCACTCCTACGGTATCCAGGAGTTACACGCTCTCATGGTCGAAGGAAGAGATACTTGACATTGGCAAAGCTCTAGCAAATGAATTACACGATCTTTTGTGCTAGTCTTAGGATTGGGTCTTGTCCATCACATCATTCTCCTAATGATGTGATCCTGTTATCAACGACATCCAATGTCCATAGCCAGGAAACCATGACTATCTGTTGATCACAACGAGCTAGTCAACTAGAGGCTCACTAGGGACATATTGTGGTCTATGTATTCACACGTGTATTACGATTTCCGGATAATACAGTTATAGCATGAACAAAAGACAATTATCATGAACAAGGAAATATAATAATAATACTTTTATTATTGCCTCTAGGGCATATTTCCAACAGTCTCCCACTTGCACTAGAGTCAATAATCTAGTTCACATCGCCATGTGATTAACACTCACGGGTCACATCGCCATGTGACTAATACCCAAGAGTTTACTAGAGTCAGTAGTCTAGTTCACATCACTATGTGATTAACACTCAATGAGTTTTATGTTTGATCATGTTGCTTGTGAGAGAGTTTTTAGTCAACGGGTCTGAACCTTTCAGATCCGTGTGTGCTTTACAAATCTCTATGTCATCTCCTCGATGCAGCTACCACGCTCTATTTGGAGCTATTCCAAACAACTGTTCTACTTGGAGCTATTCTAAATTATTGCTCCATTATATGTATCCGGTCTCTCTACTCAGAGCTATCCGGATAGGTGTCAAGCTTGCATCGTCGTAACCTTTACGACGAACTCTTTTACCACCTCCATAATCGAGAAGATTCCTTAGTCCACTAGTTACTAAGGATAACTTTGACCGCTGTCCTGTGAGCCATTCTTGGATCACTCTTGTACCCCTTGACTGACTCATGGCAAGGCACACTTCAGGTGCGGTACACAGCATAGCATACTGAAGAGCCTATGTCTTAAGCATAGGGGACGACCTTCGTCCTTTCTCTCTATTCTGCCGTGGTCGAGCTTTAAGTCTTAACTTCGTACCTTACAACTCAGGCAAGAACTCCTTCTTTGACTGGTCCATCTTGAACACCTTCAAGATCATGTCAAGGTATGTGCTCATTTGAAAGTATTATTAAGCATTTTGATCTATCCTTATAGATCTTGATGCTCAATGTTCAAGTAGCTTAATCCAGGCTTTCCATTGAAAAACACTTTCAAAATAACCCTATATGCTTTCTAGAAATTCTACGTCATTTCTGATCAACAAGATGTCAACAACATATACTCATCAGAAATTCTATAGTGCTCCCACTCACTTCTTTGGAAATACAAGTTTCTCATAAACTTTGTACAAACCCAAAATTTTTGATCATCATCAAAGCATACATTCCAACTCCGAGATGCTCACTCCAGTCCTTAGAAGGATTGCTGGAGCTTTGCATACTTATTAGCATCTTTCGGGATTGACAAAACCTTCCGGTTGTATCACATACAACCTTTCCTCATTAAAATCGTCGAGGAAACAATGTTTTGACATCCTATCTGCAAGATTTCATAAATAATGCAGTAATCGCTAATATAATTCCAACAGACTCTTAGCATCGCTACGAGTGAGAAAATCTCATCGTAGTCAACTCCTTGAACTTGTCGGAAAACATCTTAACGACAAGTCGAGCTTTCTTAATGGTGACATTTACCATCATTGTTCGTCTTCCTTTTGAAATCCATCTGTACTCATTAGCCTTACGACCATCGAGCCGTTCTGCCAAAGTCTACACTTTGTTTTCATACATGGATCCTCTCTCGGATTTTATGGCCTCAAGCCATTTAGCGGAATCCGGGCCCACCATCGCTTCTCCATAGCTCGTAGGTTCATTGTTGTCTAGCAACATGACCTTCAAGACAGGATTACGTACCACTCTGAAGTAGTACGCATCCTTGTCATCCTACGAGGTTTGGGAGTGACTTGATCCGAAGTTTCATGATCAATATCATAAGCTTCCACTTAAATTGGTGTAGGTGCCACAGGAACAACTCCCTGTGCCCTGTCACACACTAGTTGAAGAGACGGTTCAATAACCTCATCAAGTCTCCACCATCCTCCCACTCAATTCTTTCGAGAGAAACTTTTCCTCGAGAAAGGACCCGATTCTAGAAACAATCCATATTGCTTTCGGATCTGAATTAGGAGGTATACCCAACTGTTTTGGGTTTCCTATGAAGATGCATTTTATCCGCTTTGGGTTCGAGCTTATCAACCTGAAACTTTTTCATATAAGCGTCGCAGCCCCAAACTTTTAAGAAACGACAACTTAGGTTTCTCTAAACCATAATTCATACGGTGTCATCTCATCGGAATTACGTGGTGCCCTATTTAAAGTGAATGTGGTTGTCTCTAATGCCTAACCCATGAACGATAGTGGTAATTCGATAAGAGACATCATGGTACGCACCATATCCAATAGGGTGCAACTATGATGTTCGAACACACCATCACATTATGGTGTTCCAGGCGGTATTAATTGCGAAACAATTTCCACAATGTCTTAATTGTGTGCCAAAACTCGTAACTCAGATATTCATCTCTATGATCATATCATAGACATTTTATCCTCTTGTCACAATGATCTGCTACTTCACTCTGAAATTACTTGAACCATTCAATAATTCAGACTTGTGTTTCATCAAGTAAATATACTCAACATTTACTCGAATCATCTGTGAAGTAAGAACATAATGATATTTACTGCATGCCTCAGCACTCATTCGACTGCACACATCAAAATGTGTTACTTCCAACAAGTTGCTATCTTGTTCCATCTTACTGAAAATGAGGCTTTTCAGTCATCTTGCCCATGTGGTATGATTTGCATATCTCAAGTGATTCAAAATCAAGTGAGTCCGAACGATCCATTTGCATGGAGTTTCTTCATGCATATACACCAATAGACATGGTTCGCATGTCTCAAACTTTTCAAAAACGAGTGAGTCCAAAGATCCATCAACATGGAGCTTCTTCATGCGTTTTATACCATTATGACTTACATGGCAGTGCCACAAGTAAGTGGTACTATCATTACTATCTTATATCTTTTGGCATAAAAATGTGTATCACTATGACCGAGATTCAATAAACCATTCCTTTAGGTGCAAGACCATTGAAGGTATTATTCAAAAATAGAGTAACCATTATTCTCCTTAAATGAATAACCGTATTGCGATAGACATAATCCAATCATGTCTATGCTCAACGCAAACACCAATCTCGGTGGTAGAGGGAGCGTGCGATGCTTGATCATATCAACCTTGGAAACACTTCCAACATATATCGTCAGCTCACCTTTAGCTAGTCTCCGTTTATTCCGTAGCTTTTATTTCGAGTTACTAACACTTAGCAACCGAACCGGTATCCAATACCCTGGTGCTACTAGGAGTACTAGTAAAGTACACATTAACATAATGTATATCCAATATACTTCTATCGACCTTGCCAGCCTTCTCATCTACCAAGTATCTAGGGTAATGCTGCTCCAGTGGTTGTTCCCCTTATTACAGAAGCACTTAGTCTCGGGTTTGGGTTCAACCTTGGGTTTCTTCACTAGAGCAGCAGCTGAATTGCCGTTTCATGAAGTATCCCTTTGTTCCCTTGCCCTTCTTGAAACTAGTGGTTTCACCAACCATCAACAATTGATGCTCCTTCTTGATTTCTACTTTCGCGGTGTCAAACATCATGAATATTTTAAGGATCATCATATCTATCCCTGATATGTTATAGTTAATCACGAAGCTCTAGCAGCTTGGTGGCAATGACTTTGGGGAAACATCACTATCTCATCTGGAGGATCAACTCCCACTCGATTCAAGTGATTGTTGTGCTCAGACAATCTGAGCACAAGCTCAACGATTGAGCTTTTCTCCCTTAGTTTGCAGGCTAAGAAAATCGTCGGAGGTCTTATACCTCTTGACGTGGGCACGAGCCTGAAATCCCAATTTCAGCCCTCGAAACATCTCATATGTTCCGCGACGTTTCGAAAACGTCTTTGGTGCCTCTACTTAAACCATTTAATTGAACTATCACGTAGTTATCAAAACGTGTATGTCCGATGTTCGCAACATCGACAAACGACGTTGGGGTTCAGCACACTGAGCGGTGCATTAAGGACATAAGCTTTCTACTGATCGCATAATTGCTACTATCAACTTTCAACTATATTTTCTCTAGGAACATATCTAAACAGTGGAACTAAAGCACGAGCTTACGACATAATTTGCAAAAGGTCTTTTGACTATGTTCAGGATAATTAAGTATCTTATGAACTCCCACTTAGATAGACATCCCTCTGGTCATCTAAGTGATCACATGATCCGAGTCAACTAGGCCGTGTCCGATCATCACGTGAGACGGACTAGTCATCATCGGTGAACATCTTCATGTTGATCGTATCTACCATACGACTCATGCTCGACCTTTCGGTCTCCGTGTTCCGAGGCCATGTCTGCACATGCTAGGCTCGTCAAGTTAACCCTAAGTGTTTTCGCTGTGTAAAACTGTCTTACACCCGTTGTATGTGAACGTAAGAATCCATCACACCCGATCATCACGTGGTGCTTAGAAGCGACGAACTGTAGCAACGGTGCACAGTTAGGGGAGAACACTTCTTGAAATTTTGTAAGGGATCATCTTATTTACTACCGTCGTCCTAAGCAAACAAGATGCATAAACATGATAAACATCACATGCAATCAAATAGTGACATGATATGGCCAATATCATTTTGCTCCTTTTGATCTTCATCTTCGGGGCTCCATGATCATCATCGTCACCGGCACGACACCATGATCTCCATCATCATGATCTCCATCATCGTGTCTTCATGAAGTTGTCACGCCAACGACTACTTCTACTTCTATGACTAACGCGTTTAGCAATGAAGTAAAGTAGTTTACATGGCGTTCTTCAATGACACGCAGGTCATACAATAAATAAAGACAACTCCTATGGCTCCTGCCGGTTGTCATACTCATCGACATGCAAGTCGTGAATCCTATTACAAGAACATGATCAATCTCATACATCACATATCATTCATCACATTCTTCTTGGCCATATCACATCACATAGCATACCCTGCAAAAACAAGTTAGACGTCCTCTAATTGTTGTTGCATGTTTTACGTGGTTGCTATGGGTTTCTAGCAAGAACGTTTCTTACCTACGCAAGACCACAATGTGATATGCCAATTGCTATTTACCCTTCATAAGGACCCTTTTCATCGAATCCGTTCCGACTAGAGTGGGAGAGACTGGCACCCGCTAGCCACCTTATGCACCAAGTGCATGTCAATCGGTGGAACCTGTCTCACGTAAGAGTACGTGTAAGGTCGGTCCGGGCCGCTTCATCCCACAATACCGTCGAAACAAGATTGGACTAGTAACGGTAAGCATATTGAACAACATCAACGCCCACAACTACTTTGTGTTCTACTCGTGCAAAGAATCTACGCAATAGACCTAGCTCATGATGCCACTGTTGGGGAACGTAGCAGAAATTCAAAATTTTCCTACGTGTCATCAAGATCTATCTATGGAGAGACCAGCAACGAGTAGAAAGAGAGTGCATCTACATACCCTTGTAGATCGCTAAGCGGAAGCGTTCAAGTGAACGGGGTTGATGGAGTCGTACTCGTCGTGATTCAAATCACCGATGATCCTAGTGCCGAACGGACGGCACCTCCGCGTTCAACACACGTACAGCCCGGTGACGTCTCCCACGCCTTGATCCAGCAAGGAGAGAGGGAGAGGTTGAGAAAGACTCCATCCAACAGCAGCACAACGGCGTGGTGGTGGTGGAGGAGCGTGGCAATCCAGCAGGGCTTCGCCAAGCACCATGGGAGAGGAGGAGTAGGAAGAGAGGTAGGGCTGTGCCAGAACTTCGTGTATAGCTCCCATGTGCCTCCCCACTATATATAGGGGTGGAGGGGCTGGTTTCTTGCCCTCCAAGTCCATTGGGGCGTTGGCCAAGGTGGGAGGAAAGAAATCTCATTATTTCCTTCCCCACCGATTGTTATCCCCCCTTTTTAGGGATCTTGATCTTATCCCTTCGGGATATGATCTTATTCCTTCTAAGGGGGGATCTTGGTGCGCCTTGACCAGGGGTGTGGGGCCTTGCCCCCACTACCCACGTCCATGTGGGTCCCCCATGCAGGTGGGCCCCACTCCGGAACCTTCTAGAACCTTCCCGGTACAATACCGAAAAATCCCGAACATTTTCCGGTGGCCAAAATAGGACTTCCCATATATAAATATTTACCTCCGGACCATTCCGGAACTCCTCGTGACGTCCGGGATCTCATCCGGGACTCCGAACAACATTCGGTAACCACATAAAAACTTCCTTTATAACCCTAGCGTCATCGAACCTTAAGTGTGTAGACCCTACGGGTTCGGGCGGCATGTAGACATGACCGAGACATTCTCTGGTCAATAACCAACAGCGGGATCTGGATACCCATGATGGCTCCCACATGTTCCACGATGATCTCATCGGATGAACCACGATGTCAAGGACTTAATCAATCCCGTATTCAATTCCCTTTGTCTATCGGTATGTTACTTGCCCGAGATTCGATCGTCGGTATCCAATACCTTGTTCAATCTCGTTACCGGCAAGTCTCTTTACTCGTTCCGTAACACATCATCCCGTGATCAACTCCTTGGTCACATTGCGCATATGATGATGTCCTACCGAGTGGGCCCAGAGATACCTCTCCGTTTACACGGAGTGACAAATCCCAGTCTCGATCCGCATAAAACAATAGATACTTTTGGAGATACCTGTAGTGCACCTTTATAGTCACCCAGTTATGTTGTGACGTTTGATACACCCAAAGCACTCCTACGGTATCCAGGAGTTACACGCTCTCATGGTCGAAGGAAGAGATACTTGACATTGGCAAAGCTCTAGCAAATGAACTACACGATCTTTTGTGCTAGTCTTAGGATTGGGTCTTGTCCATCACATCATTCTCCTAATGATGTGATCCCATTATCAACGACATCCAATGTCCATAGCCAGGAAACCATGACTATCTGTTGATCACAACGAGCTAGTCAACTAGAGGCTCACTAGGGACATATTGTGGTCTATGTATTCACACGTGTATTACGATTTCCGGATAATACAATTATAGCATGAATAAAAGACAATTATCATGAACAAGGAAATATAATAATAATACTTTTATTATTGCCTCTAGGGCATATTTCCAACAGTAATTATCATCCTCGACCTCTTCGTCTGCCGTCCTCTCGTGAGGGCTTGCTTCTGCCTCCTCCTGCGCTGAATCTTGCTGGAGGGGGTTATCTTCGGCACTTTCTAGGGTGTTATTATCTCCTTTGCTGGAATCTCCATTCTTGCTATGGCCGGATTTAGAGTGGCGCCCTGACATCGGCGCTTGGGCTGTTTCTTTAAGGAATCTGCCTCCGCTGCTTCTTCGCCGTCCCCGTCTTTTGGGGTGTCCACCATGTATATGTCGTATGACGAGGTGGTCTTCCAGTGTCCTGTAGGCACTGGTTCTTGATAGTCTCCGGCATCGTCGTCCATACCGTCGATGTCTTCGGAGTCGTAGTCGAGTACGTCGGTTAGATCGTCGACGGTGGCTACGAAGTGGGTGGTGGGTGGGTTCTGAATTTCTTCGCCGTCCGCGTCCCAACCATCCTGGCCGTAGTCCGGCCAGGGCTCTCCGGATAGCGAGAGATGCTTCAGCGAATTTAAGATGTCGCCGAAGGGTGCGTGCTGAAAGATGTCCGCAGCGGTAAACTCCATGATCGGCGCCCAATCGGATTCGATTGGCAGGGGCGCAAGAGGTTTGGAGTCCGGCAGGGAGTCCGGCACCTCGGAGTCATGAGCTTTATAAGGGATGAGGTTAGTGCTCGGCTCCATCGCCGTGGAAGTTGCAGTTTCCGGGGCGGTGTCCAGCCACCCGTCCTCGATCTGCGCGATCGGCTCCGGACTATGGGCCGGAGCGGATTCGTGTGCGGCATCCAAGGTACTGTCCGGCGGCAGAGTTAAGTCGTGCCCATCATGACAGCGCGGCACGCTCGGCTGTGGATCGGATCCATCGAAGATCAAGTCCCCGCGGATATCGGTCGTGAAGTTTAGGCTTCCAAACCTGACCTAACGGCCAGGGGCATAGCTTTCGATCTGCTCCAGATGGCCAAGTGAGTTGGCCCGCAGTGCGAAGCCGCCGAATACGAAGATCTGTCCGGGGAGAAAAGTCTCACCCAGGACCGCGTCGTTGTTGATTGAAGAGGCCATCAAGCCTATCGGTGACGACACAGAGGAACTCTCAATGAAAGCACCAATGTCGGTGTCAAAACCGGCGGATCTCGGGTAGGGGGTCTAGAACTGTGCGTCTAGGCGGATGGTAACAGGAGACGAGGGACACGATGTTTTACCCAGGTTCGGGCCCTCTTGATGGAGGTAAAACCCTACGTCCTGCTTGATTGATATTGATATTGTGGATGTTTACAAGAGTGGATCTACCACGAGATCAAGGAGGCTAAACCCTAGAAGCTAGCCTATGGTATGATTGTAAGGGTTGTTGTTGTTGTCCTACGGACTAAAGCCATCCAGTTTATATAGACACCGGAGAGGGCTAGGGTTACATAGAGTCGATTACAATGGTAGGAGATCTACATATCCGTATCGCCAAGCTTGCCTTCCACGCCAAGGAAAGTCCCATCCGGACACGGGACGAAGTCTTCAATCTTGTATCTTCATAGTCTTGGAGTCCGGTCGATGATGATAGTCCGGCCGATGATAGTTCGGCCGAGGATGGTAGTCCGGCTCTCCGGACACCCCCTAATCCAGGACTCCCTCAGTGCCCAGCCCACTTAGGCCTTGTACAATGGGAGATGCTTAGGGAGGTGCTTAGAAAAATAAAACGAGTTTTTTGAAGCACCGGTGCTTATTTCTACCGGAGAGGCGCTTAGTTAAGCGTCTACCCTGTACAAATAAGCACCGGTGCTTAAGGAAAGCCTGGTTTATTTCTCTAAGCACCTCCCCTAAGCACCTTGCATTATACAAGGCCTTAGGGGCTGGTTCCCTTCCACATACAGCCCATAGGGCCCTCCGGGGCAGGTGGACCCCCGGAACCCCTTCGGTGGCCCCGGTACAATACCAGCAAACACCGAATACTTCCGGTAACCGTATGATGACTTCACATATATAAATCTTCACCTCCAGACCATTCTGAAACTCCTTGTGATGTCCGGGATCTCATCCGGGACTCCGAACAACATTCGGTAACCACATACTAATTCCCATAACAACTCTAGCGTCATCGAACCTTAAGTGTGTAGACCCTACGGGTTCGGGAATCATGTAGACATGACCGAGACAGATCTCCGGCAAATAACCAACAACATGATCTGGATACCCATGTTGGCTCCCACATGTTCCACGATGATCTCATCGGATGAACCACGATGTCGAGGATTCAAGCAATCCCGTATACAATGCCCTTTGTCAATCAGTACATTACTTGCCCGAGATTCGATCGTCGGTATCCCAATACCTCATTCAATCTCGTTACCGGCAAGTCACTTTACTCGTTCCGTAATGCATGATCCCGTGACCAACTACTTAGTCACATTGAGCTCATTATGATGATGCACTACCGAGTGGGCCTAGAGATACCTCTCCATCATACGTAGTGATAAATCCTAGTCTCGATTCGTGCCAACCCAACAGACACTTTCGGAGATACCTGTAGTGCACCTTTATAGTCACCCAGTTATGTTGTGACGTTTGGTACACCCAAAGCATTCCTATGGTATCCGGGAGTTGCACAATCTCATGGTCTAAGGAAATGATACTTGACATTAGAAAATCTTTAGCAAATGAACTACATGATCTTGTGCTATGCTTAGGAATGGGTCTTGTTCATCACATCATTCTCCTAATAACGTGATCCCGTTATCAATGACATCCAATGTCCATAGTCAGGAAACCATGACCATTTGTTGATCAACGAGCTAGTCAACTAGAGGCTCAATAGGGACTTGTTGTGGTTTATGTATTCACACATGTATTACGGTTTCCGGTCAATACAATTATAGCATGAACAATAGACAATTATCATGAACAAGGAAATATAATAGTAACCATTTATTATTGCCTCTAGGGCATATTTCCAACAGTTGCAATACGTTCATAATTCACTTATAGTGGGTTGCTAGAGTGATAGAAGTTTAAACCCAAGTAAGGGGGTTGTTGCAAATGTGAGTAAAGAGGACTGTTACTTAATGCTATGGTTCGGTTTTACCTTAATGATCTTTAGTAGTTGCAGATGCTTGTTAGAGTTCCAATCATAAGTGCATATGATCCAAGTACGGAAAGTGTGTTAGCGTATGCCTCTTCCTCATTGCATATAATAAGTAGCACACATGTCATATTCAATTGCCCATGGACAATCTTTCTCTCTGTGTTACAAAAAGCTCTCTAATAAAAACAACTAACTTTTATTATCTTGCCAAGTACTCCTAGCTGTATTATCTCGCAAAGTACTCTTAGTTTTATTCTTACAAAGTAGTTTTATTATTGCTCTAGGTAAAGCGAACATTAAATGTGCGTAGAGTTGTATCAGCGGTCGATAGAACTTGAAGAGAATATTAATTATACCTTTACCTTCTCGTTGGGTTCGCCACTCTTACTTATAGAGAAAGGCTACAATTGGTCCCCTATACTTGTGGGGTATCAAGACCTTTTTCTGGCGCCGTTGTCGGGGAGCAATAGCGTGGTGTGAATATTTTTGGATGCACCAACAACACTCGGACGTTTGCCCTCCGATCGGCCTCGCCAACAACACTAGGACAGAGGATGCGTAGGGGCGACGTGGGAACTGCAATGGTCAAATAGATTAACATTGGACTTGAAGTGTAGTTATAGTTGTTGTTACCCGTAACTGTTGTAGTTATGCTCATTCAACTACCTTGCGACGTGGCATTTATGGGCCGAGGCGCACTCTATATAAGGCTCCCTTCAGCTCCATGGCAAGGGTTCAACACCCATTACAATCATATACCCCAAGAGAAAAATACAAGCCCCGAGCACGAGACGTAGGGTTGTTACCTCTCCGAGAGGGGCCTGGAATTGCTAAATCCGAGTGATACACTTGCGTCGTAGCTAGGCTCCACCCCTTGTTCGTACCCCTAATACTCATTGTCAGGTTCGTTGCCTCGACACCTCCCGCGCGCCCATCCTCCCTACGACCCGTATCTACGCCATC